>NC_058135.1:274177366-274188668 GCF_016433145.1 Gracilinanus agilis
AAGCAATTGTATAAAAAATCAAGCCATTCCCCAATTGATAAATGGGCAAGAGACATGAATAGGCAATTTTCAGGTAAAGAAATCAAAAGTATCAATAAGCACATGAGAAAGTGTTCCAAATCTCTAATAATTAGAGAAATGCAAATCAAAAGAACTCTGAGGTATCACCTCACACCAAGCAGATTGGCTAAAATGAAAGAAGGGGAGAGTAATGAATGCTGGAGGGGATGTGGCAAAATTGGGACATTAATACATTGCTGGTGGAGCTGTGAACTGATCCAGCCATTCTGGCTGGCAATTTGGAATCATGCTCAAAGGGCTATAAAAGAATGCCCGTCCTTTGATCCAGTCATACCATTGCTGGGTTTGTACCCCAAAGAGATCATAGATAAACAGACTTGTACGAAAATATTCATAGCTGCGCTTTTTGTGGTGGCAACAAATTGGAAAAGGAGGGTATGTCCTTCAATTGGGGAATGGCTGAACAAACTGTGGTATATGCGGGTGATGGAATACTATTGTGCTAAAAGGAATAATAAACTGGAGAAGTTCCAGGCAAACTGGAGAGACCTCCGGGAACTGATGCAGAGCGAAAGGAGCAGAGCCAGAAGAACTCTATACACAGAGACTGACATACTGTGGTAAAATTGAATGTAATGGACCTCTGTACCAGCAGCAATACAATGACCCAGGACAATTCTGAGGGATTTATGGTAAAGAAAGCTACCCACATTTAGAGGAAGGACTGCAGGAGAGGAAACATATAAGAAAAACAACTGCTTGAACGCATGGGTCGGGGTGGACATGATTGAGGGTGTGGACTCGAAACTACCACACCAATGCAACTACCAACACTTTGGAAATTGGTCTTGATCAAGGACACATGACAAAACTAGTGGAAATGCGCATCGGCCATGGGTGGGGGGGGGTTGAAGGGGAAAGGTGGAGCATGAATTATGTAACCATGTTAAAAATGAATATTAATAAATGTTAAAAATAAAAAAAATTAAAAAAACACATATATTATCTCAAAAATGTTTGTATTAGTAACCTATATTGACCTGATATGCCTTTTGTAACATTTTGTTCCTTCTGTGATTATTTTTTATATTTTCTAGAATGTATTATTGCTGTTATATCTCCATTGCTTTAACTACCTCATTTGCATTCACACTGTGGATTGTGGCAAGTTAAAGAGGAAATGAATCGTATTTTTCAGAAAATAGTCTCTATATTTTACCTCTCTGATTGTGAAATACATACATTTTTGACATTTTTCTTTTTTTGTTTTTCTTCCTGCATGTGCAATACAATCCACGTGCAAAATGTTGATATTTTCCTCTCATTATTTTGTATTTGAAGCACATGTCTCCAGTATTGAAAAGATTTCCTTTACTATTTTGATTTTTGCAATAGAATAAGCTCAGATGTCCATTTGCCTATAATATAAATGTGTGCCCCCAAAATTTTGGACTATGGCAAGCTTCCACTAGTTATTTAAATATTATGAGATTTATACTCAATAAATATGTCTAGTTCAAAGAGGAATGGACCACAGAAGATCATCCACATAAATGACCATATCAATAACCAAGCTAACAGAAATTAAATGCTTATCGCAATAGATGCAGAAAAAGCCTTTGACAAAATGCAAAACTCATTCCTATTGTAAATACTAGGAAGTATTGGAATAGATGGACTACTGCTAAGGTCATCTCTTTTTCATAGGAAGAAATTGACTCTTTCCCAAGAACAGTTCCAAAAAATTGTCTGGCTCTTGACATGTTTACAGCTGCTGAGGAGTCATGTGTGCATTTATTATTAATCTTGTTGTTCTTATATAAATAGATCTGAAGAAATTGTGACAAATATCCATGAGCTTCAAAGGATTTTAAGTGACACTAAGCAAATTGCTGTAGAAGCTCATCTTACACCTGATGGTACATGATAGAATCTCTCATGGCTATAGGGAACTGGGTTGTTTGCTACTAAATGAAATGGGCTCTTCTAATTTTGGAAACTGTGGTACTCTTTAGAATTTGTATTAGCTGGTGCACTATAGCTTATAACAAGCTTTTATGAGGTGACACAATTGTGCAAACTTTCACCATGGATCATGGCCAAGTTAGAGAAGAAATAGATCTCACTTTTGAATAAGAAATGCTTTTGTTATAGCCATTTGGCTGATCCATTGTATAATTGAATGTGTAATATGATTTTCATTTTTTGATATTATTTTTCTCTATCTTTCTCATTTGAATTTGAGTTTTTTCTCCTATTTTAAACTGAAGTATATTGAATCAATATTTATATTTTGAATTTGAAGGACAGGTTCCCAATACCTATTAGGCCTAATAATATTGCAATACCAAAAGCTTTAAACTATGGAAATCTGCGATTGAATACTAAGTATTATGGGACTTTAATATTTGTGTCTGATTTCAGAAGAAAAAGTTATTAATGAGCCTCTGCACAGTGCAAAGAAGTACAAGGTCAAGGAGATCAATAATCCCTATGGATTTGATGAGGACATATTCCAAGACAGAGGACTTGTTTTGGGGTTCAAGGAAGCAGTCATTTGGCAAATCCAGACGTTGGACTTCCCTGTGCCTGGTTTCTACATTATTTTATTTTCTTTTTGTCTCTGTTCTCCTTGTGATTAAAGGAAGAATCAGACCAGGGAATCATACTTCCTTTTTACCTCAGATTTTTGTCCCCCTTTCTCTTTTTTAGTATGGTATTTTTCTGTAGTCCTGGCTGCCAATGGGTAAGTGCAATATTGCTGTAATTGTCCTGCATGCTAGTAGCATATAAATCACTTTAATTGGGCCTTGCTTGTGATTCAAGGACTTGTGGTCATTTTATTTTTACTCATAATTTTATACACATAGAAATTTCACATACCTCACAGCTCAACCATGCATCTCAGGATTATTCTAGTGTTGTTCAAAATCCTCTGAGGAAGGGATTATATAATTATCCTAATTTCCAAGGTTTAACATCTTTTAAAGTAATTTTAGGTAAAAAAATAATCACCAACATGCTGAATCAAGGAAGTTGATCTTCTGGAGAAGATGTCATAAGGATGTCTACAGAAGTCACACACTATATCAAGAGATCCAGATTGAACTTTTGCATATAATGAACTGAACTGAAGGGGTTTGAACACAACGGATCATTTATTCTTATTGTAAAATCTTATGCCAAAGGGGAGTGCCCCCTAAGTGACATTTTGTCAAAGTGTCTATCGATTATTTTTTCCTCTTCTTTCTTTCCTATGATTCCACAAATTGTTTTAATTCCTTCCATGTAATGTGTGATGTTTTATAGCCTCTAATGAGAGGATCTTAAGTGTATAGGCTCCATAAGTGGAATGATTCATTGTGGAGACCTGAAATGTTAATCTCCTAGAAAACCCAAGTGAAGAGATGTAATATGCTAGTCTCTCAAAGAATGAGAGTAGGGGATTGTGTGAAGGAAATTTACTTTCCCTCTTTCTGGAGTCACACAGGTGACATCATCAGAAAAGAGTCCAATACATTTAAAAACTCACTTGAATAAGTCCTAGAGAAATAAATAGGTTTTTCATATTGTGTTTCCTCTGATTTAGAGTTAGAAATCATGGTGGAGACAAGGGTTATATATACATGTCTGTGTGTGTGTGTGTGTGTGTGTGTGTGTGTTTCATTCAAGGATTCTTCTCATATGTCATCAAGCAGATTTTGGGACCCATCAAATAAATCAAAGACTTCCGATGTCTATACCTTTCACAACTTCAATCCTCTCCTGCCTTCCTACACACAATTGCAAACACATACACAATTTAAAAGTTGATTTTTTTCCTGCTAAAAGGGAAATAATGTTTAGTATGTCAAATAATGTACTTGTTTTTCTCTTCTGAAATCATGAGCAAAATAACTTCTACCTCAAAATAATTTTACAAAGGAGGAAAAATTATCTTATAATCAAGTATGAGAATGGGAGAAAATCCTCAAGGTGATTTCAGACATAATAAACTTAAATGATGAGAGACTTAATCTGTGAGAGTTGATCCAAAATATTAGAACCCTATTGAAAAGAAAATTGTCTTGTTCTAGTCATCCTAATAAAACATATTTAAGAAAAATGTGTTTTCTTTCTAATTTTTATTATTTAACCTTTTAACATGAGCACAAAACCCAAAATATATCTATTTAATAATACATTAAGCATATTCAGGGATTTTTAGGTTATTTTAAAAAGTGTCTAAATACATGAGAATTTTCTCATACATTGCTCAAAAGGAGTATGAAAAAGAAAGACAAAATTAAGAAAACTAGTATCACACACATGCACACACATCATATCTTATGTAGAGACAGAGACAGAAACAGGGAGACAGAGAGAAGGGGAGGGTGAGAGGGAGAAAGAGGAGGGAGAGATTGGGACTAATTTTTTTTTTCATTTTTCTATATGCCTCAATTTTTTAGTCAGTTGAAGAGAATATTGTGAAGAGATTAATATCAATGATAGTATATGCTTTCATCTGATTTTTGTTAAAAGCATATTTTTGTAGCCCTTATGAAGATTGGGCTCTTTATCCCAATTTCCACTCACACACAAGTCAGTCCTCCAGATGACTAATTACTTTGCCATTTGAACATTCTAGGTGTACACTGGAGAGATTAGGGTATTTTTCTAATGCTAGTAACTTTAATCCATATTGACATTTTCTCCCAATATCAATAAGTATTGCAACCCCAACAATTTCCCCACATTAATTACTACCTCAATATATTTCAACAAATTAATATAATTTATTTTAAAGGATATTTGTTGAAGAGATATAATAACAAAAGGAATATTCTTCCTCCCTGATACCTCTTAAGTCCCTAGGGAAAGTGTACTCGAACTTAAAGCTATTAGCACAAATTAATTGTTCTATCAAATTCACTTCTAAATAGTTCTTGCTTGGCTGCCTTTAATTCATTACTGAGCAGGATTAAGCAAATGATTCAAAGCTTCACAACTCAATATTTTAAAGATATAAGCTTAGATGTATGCATGCAAACTATTTTCCTCAATGCAATGTAATTTGCTTTTAGGGAAGAATATTAACATTATCTATTTTTGCAGATCTCTATATTCCATTTCACTTTCTTCAACTGTCCTGCTTTCCAGTGGTCTGTTCATTCAAGTCTCAGGGCTTTTTCTTTTCTAAAGTCTTACATCTCTTTTAACATACTAATTGAAATAAAATCATATTTTACTACCCATTCAATTGTAGTTTCCTCCTTATGTGTTAAAAAAGTTTTGATTTTTAACATATACCTGAAAGAGTAAATGTAATGCAAAATTAATTTCAGTAATAAATATTGAATAAAATTTTAAAGTTAATAAAATATTAGTAGTAATTCGATTTTCTATCTTCCTTTCAGCCCCCTTAGACTATGATTATTTTAATGAGATCATATGTTTATGATAGATACATTTTTTTCTTATATTTTAAATTTTTTAGCAAATTTATGATTCAAGAGACCAGAATCCTGAACCCAAACCTGTCTTTTCATGTGACTTTACAGAAATCAGTGAAAATATCTTAATAATCTCAATTCTTTCAGGGAATAATAGATCCTCTTAAAAAGATTTCTACTGCTTTCTCCTTTGGACATTTATTTGTTATTGACTCTACTATTAATGTCATCAACTCTAACACATCTCCAGAGATTTTGAACTAAAGGACTCCATGGACTGTCCCTCTTCTCTGGGCAAATTTCTCAAAGGATTTAATTAGAAGAGAAAGAACTTTAAGAACACAGTATTAGAATGACTCAGAAATCGATGAACTTTTATCAATATGGATAAAATACTCATCTATCTTCAAAAATGCATGGGTTGTCACTAAGTTCATGGACTTACATGGAATCAATTCTATAATCTAAGTAAGTGCAATTGTTTGAAGAGCTGTTGACATAAGGGGTTGGAGGTTGAAATTTGTAAATACCTGACCTATGTAGACTTTTTAAATGAAATGAATGACTATGAATTTTTCAGTCACTGGTCACAACAGGGTGGATAATGGTGGATATTGTTCTCATTACCCTAAGCATCTCTTTTAAAACCAAGTAAAGCATTTAAGAATCTGGTTCTTGGAATTATTGGCTCCATGGAAAGATAATAAATTTATAAAAGTCACTCACTTTTCTAATTATACTCCACACTAGACTTTACCTTAAAAGTATAAAATAAGTACTATATTGAATGAAAATTATCTTTTGATTCAGTAAGAAGTAAGAAACTTATGCTTTCAATATACAGAAATAAAGCCAAAAGGTCCAATGATAGTCTTCTCATATGACTAACTTTAATCTATTAAGTTATTAAAACTATGAATGAAGATACTGGATGATTCAGAAGGTTATTTTAAGAGTATATGTGTAAAGTATCTGTGATTCTTTACAAGATGATCAATTATAAAGTGACATCTTTGCCAAGAGTCCAGAAAATTATTCAGATTAGATTTAGGAAAATATTCAGAAAATGGAACATGCTATTGATTACAGAATAGTGCTTTATAGTGTTGTGGTTTTTGGTGAGTGAGAAATAACAATAGTCTCAGACAAAGTACAAAGTGGAAAAATGCCTAAGAGAATGAGTTTTCTTCCTTTTATTACTGAGGAAAAAATACAGGTAAAGCATATTTCATATACTGTCAAATATGGGGGGGATATATTGAAAAATGAAGTGATATTAAAAAGGGTCAATAAAATATTTCATTCTTATCTCTATAGGTAAAATCTGCTTCAATTAAAGAAAAACAATCAGCTTTTATAAATTAAATTAAAATTTTCAAATAAAGCATTCATCATTTCATCTTTCCTTTCCCTCCTACAAAATCTCTGTGAAACATGTAGTGCTTCTTTATTATAACCAGCATTTTTGTTGGGAAACTGATGTTTATAAGTTAAAACAGATTGTCCTTGGAAAGGGAAATGACAAGATGCCAAAACTGAATTCAGGGCTCTCCTAACCAGAAGTCTCATGCTGGACCAAGAAACACTTAGCTCTCCCTTCTACCCCACCCAAAACAAGAAAGCACAAACAAAATCAAAACCCAACATATGGAAAACAAAAATAATGTAACTGAGTTTGTCCTCCTTGGTCTTACCCAGAATCCTCAAACGCAAAAAGTACTATTTGTCATATTCTTAATTATCTACGTTTTAACCATGGGGGGCAACATTTTGATTATTATAACAATTACTGAAAGCAAGAGCTTGAGTTCTCCCATGTACTTATTTCTTGCCTTCCTGTCTTTCATGGATGCTACCTATTCCACTGTTATTGTCCCTAAAATGACTCTAGACATGCTCTATGAAAAGAAAACCATTTCTTTCCAAGCCTGCATGGTCCAGCTCTTCTTGGAACATCTATTTGGTGGTGCTGAAGTTTTCCTCCTCATGGTTATGGCCTATGATCGCTACGTAGCTATCTGTAAACCCTTGCATTACTTAATCATTATGAGATGGCGTGTATGTATTCTGCTTTTGGTGGTGTCCTGGATTGGTGGATTCATGCATTCTTTAGTTCAGCTCCTTTTCATTTTTAGACTTCCATTCTGTGGACCCAATGTAATTGATCATTTCCTGTGTGACATGTACCCTTTATTGGAACTTTCCTGTACAAATACTTACATAATTGGCTTCTCAGTGGTTGCTAATGGGGGAGCAATATGCACAATTATCTTTTTACTATTGCTTATCTCATATGGGGTTATTCTACAGTCATTGAAGACTCAAAGCCTGGAAGGGCGACGAAAAGCCCTTTCTACTTGCATCTCTCACATCATAGTTGTTGTCTTATTCTTTGTTCCTTGTATTTGCATGTATGTTAGGCCTGTCTGTACCTTCCCTATTGATAAATCTATAACTGTTTTTTATACTGTCATCACGCCTATGCTGAACCCTTTGATCTATACCCTGAGAAACACAGAAATGAAAAATGCCATGAGGAAGCTTTGGAACAGAAACAAGATGTCTAGCAGAAAGGCAATGAATGCTTTGACCAAATGATGATGTTTCACAAAGAAAATGATAGAATGTTAAATTCCTAAAAGTTTTTTTTGAGGCTAAGAAAGAAGTTGATGAATATATAAAAAGGTAAGCTTTCTGTCATTAGCATTAGACATCCCATTGTATGGTTGATGTTGTTATTGCAACTATTTCTTTCAGAGCATGATTTGATGCAAAATGCTATCCAGCTGCACATTGTGAATTGATGGAATGAATATCTACTGAAATAGATTTGTTCTATTTGTTTTTTTTTTAATTTTTAAATATGTTTAATATAGAAATATGTTTTGCCTAACTTCATATGTATAATGGACATTGTACTTCTTGACTTCTCCAATTTTAGAGACAGGCAGATGGAAGGAAATACTTTGGGATTAAAAATAAATTTTTCAAAAGGGCAACAGGAATCAATGGAAAAATATCAATTCTCTCTAATTAAGTGACATTTTAAAGAACAATTGGCTCTTCTAGCAAAGATGTAAAGATCATGCTTTTGATAAAATTGGTCAAGTTTATACTTTAGTTTGGTTTATGTGAAAAATAGCAATGGATATTCTAGGGAAGAAAAAAATTTCTATCAACATGAAGTTATTACTCTAAATACTCATCGTAAGACGAATGGCTTGTGATGATAAATCAATTATAATATTTATCTTTATTATCCTAAAATTGTATCTCAGGGTTTACATGTAAAATCTGGAAGTTTAGTGGTATTTTTTTTTCACAAAGGTTGTACAATGGGAAAATTATTTATATTCAAATCATGCAAAAACAACCTAGGTAGTCTGATATTTGTGATCAAATGAAACCCTGCAATTGTTATAAATAATAATGTAAAATTATAATTACAATTTTAAAATCATAATTTTCTATTTGTTATCTATTTTCTTCAAAAAGAAATGTAATGTGCCATAGTATATTAGATAGAATATAGGTGCTATTATATAGATGAATTAGACTTAAATAACATCTCTTAATGTATGAATTATTTAAATTCTTTCAACCTTTATAATTTTTGTTATTATTATTAATAATGGCAACAGAATTGTATTATTTTTTTCTTTTTGGGTTTTTATAGATATAGTCACAGAACAAGATGTAATAAGGGCATGTTTCTTTTTGTTTTAATTTATTTTTATATCTTACAGATTATGTTACAATTATATCAAATAATTATTTTTTAAGAGTTGCAGACAAACATTTTGACATCCATCCATCATTATAATCTGAATTAACTCATCTTCAGTATGGCTCCAAAGAAGTTGAATAGGACAATGTTGTCCTAATTTTATAAAATTTTGATCCTGTTGTCCAGGTTTCTATATTTGGAAAGCTTTGTCTTCCATGATTCTGAAATATTATGAGTATTTGAAGTATCTACTAGAAGTTTATATTCAATCATTTGTGGATCAAAGTTATATATCAGTGATTTTGCTCAACTATTCATTTGATCTCATACAATTGAAAACTTCTTCCAAGAATGTTGAGATCTCTCTATTTCAACTATTTTCCCCCTTCAGGTTCTATTGTATATTTCAGGCCACCAGAACAGTTATAAAAGGATATTTTTTGAGGACTGTCATTATGGGCAAACTTTTTTTAAAAAGAGGGCCAAAGGAAAGGAAGTACTCATCTGTCAGTCTGTTTCTAAGGCAACTTTTTCGAAGTTTCATTGTATTGTATCATACTCATTGTATTAGTCAGATTAGGAATAATGTTACACATCAGGATACAACATTTCAGGGGACCGCATCTGGCCTACTGGTTTAGCCCATCTTCCAGACACAATTTTACCAGGCTGTGGCTACTATATATATTATATTTTCTTGCAGACACAAAGGAAATTGGGTGGAAATTAAACATAAAAGGTAGAAGAGCAGACCTGAAAAGGGTCAAGCAGGCCCTCAAATGAGGCGTGAGTTCTCCCTGAACATGCCATGTCTCTCCCATTTATGTGAAGACTTCCCCAAGAAGGAGTGGTGAATGAGAACAATTTGCTCTAATGACCATAAGGTGCTTAAGCTGGCACTGTGGATTGCTTAGACCATGGTGAAATTTCAAAAATGCCAAGGTCATCCATTCCATCCAAGACCATCACCAGTCATCCTGGCTTTTATCTTGCCACTGGACTTTGATGACCCTGGAAAAGAGTATGTGCTTTGTGCTACACTATGTGGGCATTTAATAAATGCAATTTATTTAAAAGCTACTGTGTTTTGCTTCACTGTTTCCTTAGCACTCTCACAAGATCTTAATTAATTATAAAATCTAGATATGAGAAGACTAGAAACTGTCATCCTTTGTTGTTGATCTTTTCTCTGCCAATAATATGTGCATAGAGCTAAGACTTTTGATAAGATGATCATGATAATGATGATGAAGAACATAATAGCTAACATTTGTATAGCACTTTTTTTTAATGCTATGTACTAAGCACTTCACAACTATTATCTCATTTGATCCTCACAACAATCCTGTGAGGTCAGTGCTATTTTTATCCCAATTTTTCTGATGGGGAAACTCAGGCAAAAAACAAAAAACAAAAAAAAAAAACCCATATATATGCAGAATGTAACAGCTGATGAGTGTCTAAGATCAGGTAGCACTCATATATTCTTTTCATGAATAGGTTGAGGATTAACCCTTCAATAAAATAGAGGTCTTTCCCTGGAACTTTCAAAAATCTTGAGTTTATACACAAGATATTTGGGTAGCATATCAATTTTTTCTTTTTTTTCTACAAAGATATTCCACATATCTTTTTCCTGTTTTGCACTTCCTTAATTTTGCCACTTAATTACTCCTCAGTTGAAGTTCACTTTTCAAATATGTTCACCTCCCATGTACCTTTTCATTATATTTTTATTACTTTCCATTTCTTTTATTAGAGGATATCCCATAATTCATCATCATAGACCTTTGCCAGGATAATATTTGTGTTAAAGAGATGAATTTTTAAAGGAAGGAATTCCTTAGAATTGTTAGGAACATCATGTGACTCCTCAAAAGATGTTAAACTTGATCTATTTCTTCTACTCAGTTCTGGTCCCAACCACTGGCTTGGGACCAAACCCAATTGGCTGTAACCTACTTAAAGTCTCTCTCTCTCTCTCTCTCTCTCTCTCTCTCTCTCTCTCTCTCTCTCTCTCTCTCCTCCTTCTCTTTCTCTCTCTCTCACTTTCTCTCTCTCTTTCATCATCCCATATATGCATATTCATTTTAAATACACACATAAAGCTTTAGAATAGTAA
>NC_058135.1:274193288-274269774 GCF_016433145.1 Gracilinanus agilis
GGGGATGGGGTGTGTTGGGGGAGGGTGGAAAAATTAATCTAAAAAGAAATTGATAGTAGGACTCAGGTTCTCAAAATCACCAAAATCAACCAGTAAGGGCTTTAAGTCAGATATAAAGCTGAAATATAAATTTGTGGGGGAAAAAATTCCCTTCTAAGGTTTATAACCCAAACCCCGTTCATAAAAATAGGATATTGTGAATTTTCAAGTCTTCTTTCTCTTTACCTTTTTAAAACTTAATATATATATTATATATATTTATATATAATATATATATATATATATATATATATATAATTTGAAGAACACATTCTCAGGTAAACTGAAGTGGATTTGATGTAGAAGACCCAGTCATGATACATCTCTTTTAAGATACTATCTTTCTTATATTAAGCATGTCCTTTAAACCTGCTAGGGCTTACTTCCTTTATGCATACAATTATGGGGCAGGGAAATTGGAAATGGAATTAAATTAGATTAACTGTCAGGTAATTTTCATCCTTAGCTATCATTCTGTTGTTTGGAGATTGCTGTTGTAGACTGTGGTGTAACACTACCACCTAGTGGATATTATAGTTAGGATATGACACTCCCTATTGCCATGAGGGGTAGGTGTGATGTGAACAGATTTAATCCCATTCTTGTCAGTTGATAGGCCTAAAACAAAGGAATGAATGGAGGTGGATATTGCCTTGAGGACAACTTAAAATGAATCCAATTACAGAAAAAAAAAATTATCCAACTAAATTGGTATTGGTAGTTTTTTTCACTTTCTAAATGAAAATATGAAATTGCTTCCTTTGTATTCTGCTCTACAAAGGTTATTTTGAGTCTCGGTGGGTGGTGTGATTGATACAACACAGATTTCAAAGCTTTAGATTAATGCCATGGATCTTTCTAAATTAATCAGATTAACTCAGTCCCAAAGAAAACTTCCATTTGAGGAATGTAAAGAACTTTAGGCTAGCAGACTGAAGATTTGAGCAAATTATTTTGCTCATCTTACCTCAGTCTCCTCATATGACAAATGGTCATAGCAATATATGGATTACTAAAGTCACAGGTAGGGAAAAAAGGACAAACACTTTACCAACTTTAAATTTCAGTGCCAAAGTATACTGGGGGAAGTGACACTGAAGTAATTTTGGTTCTGTATGCCCCACTAATTACCTCTGTAAAATACTAACTGACTCAGTTTTCTCTTCCAAAAAATAATCACATCAATCTGAATGCTATTTAATGCCCCTTCTTTTCCCACCCAGCTTGTTCTTCTTTGGAAGTCTCTATGATATTTCTAGGAACCTCATCAATCTGCAAAATCACATTAGCCCTATTTTCTCATCAGTATTGTATGCTTTTAAGCCCCTTCTGATTAGAGAGAAGACATAGCATGGAAATCTGGACAAAATTAAAGAAGGAGCCCACACCATCCATTTCTTATTTCCCATCTAAATGCACTCCTTTGAAATTCACAGCCACATTCTGGATACCTTCTCTTTTTTGATTTCTCTTTTCAGTTTAATTGAGTATGTGTGTGCCTGTGTGTACATGTATATTTGTTTGTGTTCCTTGAGTTCCTTGAATAATGTCTTTTTTCATATTTATACTTATATCACTTGTTACATTTCCTAGTATATACAAAGAAATAAATACTCTTGTTTTCACCTTTAAAAATTCAGTTTCATAAATTTAACTGTATACTAAAATCACTAGAAAGAAAAAAATCAGGACAATTATTGATGTATCTGAAATGAATAGTCAATAAAGTCAAAATGACCATTGAGTATCTCCTGGAAAACATATTTTCAATGAGAAATCTAAACTCTGGGAAACAGGAATAGAAGATTAATATTACAACCTCCATTCAACTGCTTCTTTTCTTATCTTGAATATTTTAATTTTATAAAGAAGCTAATCAATTTTTTTGTTTCTTATATTTATAAATACCTGTAATTAACTCAATTCTTTGTGTAACAAAGAATGTATGAAAGATATATGATTTGATTTTCTTTAATGATATGATCTTTAATGCTAAATTTCTGTATTAATTTTGAAAACATCATGGAATATGCTGTAAATTATTGATCTAAGTCTAATTTCTGCCAAACTGTCTTTCAGTAGCATTTGGCATTCTTGTTAAATCAGTTCTTTCCTAAGTATTAGGCTTATCTAAAAATGGATTATTAATTATAATGTATATTCAAAAGGAAGATTATTATACATGTAGGGTTGGTGGAAATCGGGGCGTTAGAAAATCCCAAAATGGATATGGAAAGTATTTGAATGTCTTAGAATTCTGGGTCTATTACAGCTGAGATACATATGGACAGATTCCAAGTTTCCAGAGAGAGAAAGAGAGGAGGATTGGGACAATCCTGAAGATCAATAAAATGACATAACTCGTGATGTTTATCTAAATATATTTTTTCTTTGAAATAGAGGAAGCTTTATTCTCTTTTTGCCTGCTAAGAAAACTTCTAGAATCATGATATTATCAGAGTATGTGTGTTCAATTCAAGCTTTATGGAAGATATGATAATACTTCCTAGAGTATTTACAGTCATAGAAACTCTCAGGTATTGGTGTTATTAGCTCCAATCCTTTGGCTCATATATAAAGTATATGAAAGTATACACTTTCCGTTGAGTTGATATTCTTGTGGAATTTAGATATTAAGAAATAAAAGGTTCTGGATTTTAAAATCATATAAAATAAATCCAGGGACTATATGATCACAACTACAAAACACTTTTTGTACAAATAAAATCAGATCTAAGTAATTGAAAAATCATTAATCACTCATGGGTAGCCTGAAATTAAAAAAAATGACAATTATCTCTATTAGTACACTTATTAAGTGCCATGCCAAACAAGTAAACTCAAAGTTAACTTACATAGCTAGAGAAAAATGTCAAAATTCATCTGGAAGAATAAAAGTCCTAAAATATAAAAAGAATTAATGAAAAGGTGAAGGACAAAGATTAAGGAATGTGGCTTAGCTGGATTGTAGTTCATTCTATATTATAAGAGAGCAACCATCAAAACAATCTGGCATTGACTAAGAAATATAATAGAGAATCGGTTGAACAGATTAGGCACTCAACACCATAGTAACTCTGATTGTGAGACTCCAACATTCAAGCTTTTGGAAGAATAACTTACTATTTGACAAAAAACTACAGAGAAAACTGGGAAACTGCATGTTAGAAATTAATCATAGAACAACACTTTATGTCATATGCCAAGGAAACATGAAAATGGATTACTACTTTAGAAATAAATGGTGAAACCAAACACACATTAGAGGAACTCAAAATAATTTACCTTTCAAACTTATGGAAAAGGGAAGAATTGAAGTAAAAAGACAAAGAAAACATTATGAGATGTAAAATAATAAACTTTGATTACATTAAATTAAAAAAAAGTTTCTGCACAAACAAAAGCAGTACAACGAATATTTAAAAGTAAGCAACGAATTGGGGGAAAAAATCTTCATAAGTCTTTCTGACACAGGCTTCATTTCTCAAATATATGGAGAACTGAGTGAAATATAAGAAAAGATAGCATTTTCCATTTCCCACTTGATGAGTGGTCAAAGAATATGAATAGACAATTCTCAGATAAATAAATTAAACTTTCATGTGAAAAAATGCTCCAAATCACTACTGATGAGAGAAAGGCAAATTAAAATAACTCTGAGATATCACCTCCCACTCATCAGGCTTGATAATATGACAAAAAAGGAAAGGAAAATTATAAAGATTGGAGGGCATGTGGCAAAATTGGATACTAATATGCTATTGGTAGAGCTCTGAACTGATGCATTCATTCTGGAGAGCAATCTGGAATCATGCCCAAAGAGCTATCAAACTGTGCACATTCTTTGATGTAAAATACCACTATTAGGTCTGTATCCCAAGGAGATTAAGGAATGGGGGGTGAGGAAAAACTACCTGAATGAAAAAAAATGTGTGTGTGTGTGTGTGTGTGGTGGCAAAGAACTAGAAAGTTGTAAGAGTTTAAGTCTATCACCTGGGGAATGACTGAAAAACTTGTGGTATATACTTCTAATGGAATTCTATTTTGGTAAAAGAAATGACAAGATGATCAGGAAAAAAGCACAGGAAAAATTAAATAAACTAAATTGAAGTTAGCAGAAAAATGAGAACACTGTACACAGTAACAACAATAATGCATGATGATCATCTGTGAATAACTTAGCTATCATCAACAAGGTAAGAATCGAATCCAGGACAATTCCAAGAGATGCATACAAAAAGTATGAATTTTCTACCACTATAGAAGGAACATATTCTAAATGGAAGTTGAAACATATCATTTTTTACTTTATTTCCACTATGAATTTTTTCTAGTGTAAGCAATATGTGTTTTCTTTCACAACACAATGAACACAGAAATATGCATTATGTGTCAATATATAATTTTTTTCATATTATATACCTGATTATGGAGGGTTGAGGGTGAAGTGTTGGGATTATAAATGATGTTATTGAGGAAAATGCTGTGTTAGAATATTTTGTTTGATGATCACAAAGTATCAGCTCTTCTTCTTGAAGGAAAGCCAGGAGTGACGCTATTATGTAACAGTCTCTTCAATCAGTATTCTCCTGGTTCTGCTTTTTTCACTTTGCATCAATTCCTGAAATCATTCTAGTTCACATGGAATTCCTCCATTTCTTTATTCCTTTCAGCACAATAATAGTCCATCTCCGTCAGCTACAACAATTTATTCAGCCATTCCCCAATCAATGAACACCCCCTCGTTTTCCAATTTTCCCCACCAAAAAGAGCATGGCTGTGATTATTTTTGTACAGGTCTTTTTCCTTATTATCTCTTTTTGGGTACAAACCGAGTGGTGGTATGACTGGATCAAAGGGCAGGTATTAATTTAAGTAGACTTATAATTTTAACAGGAAAGTGAACTATTATTTTCAACATTCATGAGGAGAGCTTATTTTTACTCCTTTGGTGCCTGGCACTGTGCTTGGGACATCATAAATATACAGTACTTCTTGCTGAAGGATTCTCCTTCTCCTATCAATCAGTACCTAAGACTAGACTACAAAAATTATTTTACATTTTAATTAATGAACCATGAATGATTTTATAAAAACAGATTGCCAAAATAATAAACGCTTACAGGCAATGGGAGGATTTACAATGGTTCTTTACCCCTTCCTCAGTATCTTTATCAGTGAAAATTTACTGAGACCATATTAAATGAATATTTCTTTGTGTGTTCTTGAGTTCCAAAGGTTTTGAATACTATCCCGGCCTGTAATGAGCTTATGATCTATTACATCCCATCCTAGTAATATTCTATCTTATCACTCCCCAATTTATGAAGATCAATTGAAAATTATCATTGGAATGGTAGCTTCTCAGAGATTTGATATAATTCCTCTTCTGAGGTGGTATAAGAGATGTAAGCTTCCTTCTGCTTCCTTCTTTTGTAACATAGAGGAAATATACAGTTGAGATACTTTAGACTTACTGAATATCAAAACTTACTTAATGGGAATGTTCCAGGCATTGAATAGAAGTGATTATCTTTATTTTCACATTTAATGGTAATATAAATTTATTAGTATATATTTATTTGTGGCATTTGATTTATTCCCACAGAATTCCTACTTTATGCTTTACAACCCAACCCAAATTACTTGACTTCTCAAACTCCACATTTCTAGGATTTTGTTCTAGGTGAGTTATTTCCTTCCTCCAAATTGAAAGGCCTCATAAAGAAAATGAAAAATAGGTTGAAATAAAGATTTCAGTGTTCGCATTTTAACTAGATGGCTACTTTGTTGAATAAGCAAATTTACACGAGGATTAAATGGCATGTGATGTCAAAATAAAACTTGAAATTTGTTGGTGGAAAAAAAGGTCCTGAAGGTCTTGGAGCAAAATATAAATTTACCAACATTTTATTCAGATTCTGACTCTGGATTATTTCTTCCTTTTTATTTTCTGAGAGATCTGTTATGAATAGATAACATTTTATTTTCCTTTATCACTTTATAAAAGTTGTTATATATTTTATGTGATCAAACTGTATGTTTTCACTGCTGTATTAAATATGGACTTGTTATGGAAGAAACACATTCAAGTTTGTAGCAGGGTCTAATTACAGGAATGGGAGACTCAAACTACATGCTTTGCAGAAGTAAGAAAATAATTTTATTTGAAGTAGAAGTGATTTATGGTACTTTAATGACTTAATAGCTGGTAGAATAGTCTGGGGGCTAATCAGATAGCCTTAGGAATGGTAGATAAGCCCCGGGGCTAGTAGAGTAGCCTCTTTGGTGCTGATAGCATGCAGAAACAGCTCATCTGTAGATTGGAAGCTTCCACACACTAAGGATCTGTGATGGCATATTTACTGGGGTCTGGGAGCTTGCCATCTCTCATTTGAAATTAAGGTGGAGATATGTTGTAGGATTTGTTGCCATAAAGAATAAGCAGCAAATTTGGAAGATTCTTCTGGAATGTCAGAGTCCCCAGTAGGCAGATTCCATGTTTCCCCATTGTCCATCATGTCATCATTTGTCAACATGGAAGAAATCTTGCTCTCCTTCTAGAATGAGAAAATATGGGAGGAATGCAATAAATTAGAGGACCTCTATAGACAATTAATTATGTTTTTCAGTTCTAAGGACAATATTAATAATTAATAAAAGAGATTAAGCAAAAAGCTAATGCCCTCAGTACAGAATATCACAGATCTAATACAAAGAATAGGTAACTGATAAATTTGTAATTCATACTTGACTAATGCTGAAACTACAGATTTTGCAGTTGATAATTAACCAGTGCTAATATGGAAAAATGCAAGATGTCAGAGTATGTGGGTCCTGTTTCTATTACTACCCCTCATTGTCCATTGTCAGCCCACATCAGTTTTATAAATCTTTTCTGCTTTTTGTTGTTATTGTTCTTCAAACATGGAAACACCTTTTCCTCTTGGACTTTTACTCTTAAAATTTCAGCCCTAAGAAATAAGGCATAGATGAAGAGGTACGTCCATTCTGGTTAGTCAATGTATTTGCAGATTCTCTTCCCTTTGTATAACATCAACAAGGACTAGACGTTAGACTTCCTTTAATAAGTCAAATCAGAGTATTTCTTATCTGTAGGACCCACCCCTCTGGCTTAATTTAATTTCTAAGGAAAGAATGTGAAGAATAACTTGAAATGGTAATTTTTAAAAAAATCAGCATCAGAATAAATTTACTGAGAGTCATTGGAAATATCACTGTATTGAGCCTTAAGATACAAAAAAGTCAGAAAACATAGTCTCTATTTAAGAAGGTGGGAAACTATATTAAATATCATATTCCATATTAGTCAACATAAAGTAAGATTCCAGTTAATGTTACAGATGAGCAATTCCCTTGAGCTTGGAAAGATTAATTAGTTATAGTAAGGCAGGATATATAACCCATTCTCCAAGGAATGTGAGATTTAAATAGGCAAGCGAGGAAGAGTAGTATTCAAGCATAGTTGAGAAGGGACGATTTTCAAAGATGGGGAGTGAGTCATTATAACCATGCATTTTTTCTACTGCTTTCTGTATTTTTCTATGATAGGCACGTATTTCTAATTTATAGGGTGAAAGGAGTGAATGGCAATGTATGGTATGATCTCTTTGTTTTCCCCTGTAGACACAAATAATTTTAAAGTGAGGTTTTTCAGAGGTTTATTAATAAAACTTTGCTGTCTTCTTATTGTTGATCTTTTTATTTATTAGTCAAAACTGGGACGGACCAATGGCTTTATCAATGCCTGATATCTTAAGTCCAAGAAAGCAGAATATCAGAACTGGAAAGAATCTTTGAAAATAGAACACAAAATAACAGAGTTTTGATGGAATATTTAAAGCATAAGTAAATCTATGAATACAGGAGGTAAAATTATAATGGACTTTAAAATAGAATTTTGCCTTTTAAGCATAGAGGGTAACTTTTGAAATGGATCTTCAAATGTAGTGAAAAATCAGTCAAAGTTGGGAGAGAACCTGAAGCAAGGGACTTAGCAAAAAAAAAAAAAAAAAAAAAAAGAATAAAGGTTGTTAATGCAGGAAGGAACCTTAGAAAAAGATAAAAGAATATAAATCTGGAAAGGATATTTGCTGAAAGAATATAAAATATGTAAGATCTGGAATGGTCAATATGGATTATACATTTCAAGATTATATAGGTGCCTTCCAGTGTTACTTTTGAGGTAGGTAGAAGAAGGCAATAAATATAATAGTTTCTTTTAAGTGGTTTCATTGAATTGCTGTACTTTTACCATCAAATTTACTGGATCCATGCCATTGCTCATATATCTATTTTGTCACATTTGCTTTCAATTTTCTTATTCTTTTCATTTGCAAAGACCCATTTTGCATTCCATTCTTTTTCTTGTAGAAATTTAGAAAAGATAGCCATACCAAGGGAATTTGAAGAGAGTTGAGGTTATAGGAATCTTTGTCTATTTATCTCTATCACCATCTCTCTGTCTCTCCTTTAACACTTAGAACTGATTGCATTTGAAGATAGCATCTATTCTTTTCTAATTTATTGGCATAGCTCTTGAAATAGTTTTAGGTCTTCCAAACTATAATCTTTCCAAATAGGCCTTTACACTGCTGTTCAAGTGTTCTTACATTTAAAATAAAATAATTACAAATTTATATGATATATATTTCCAAAATATTCTCCTCTTTCTGTATAAGCCTTCATAATAAGAATTAAAGTGATAAGAAAAAAAGAACAATGTCTCTAGATCTCTTTATCATCTCTGATAATCTGATAAGGACAGTTTAGTTGATAAGGAAATAATTTGACACTGAAGATCTTTTAGCTCATGCTTCTAGCTCTGTCTCCAGGAGCATTGAGTTTATTATATATATTTCAAGATTCATTTCACACAAAAGAACCCCTTCCCCAAAACTTTGCAGATGCCCAGAAGTTATAAATTATGTCATATCAAAACACAAAAAGTCTCATTGCCTGCAGAACAGACCAAAGCCAAGGCTGAATTTTGACTGGGTTCTTATCAGAAAACTGAGTCCGGGAATATTTTTCTCAGGGGAGAATTGCCCTTGCTAAGGTTTTGGCCTTGGCTATACCAGGCAGCTGCATTCTTGGCCAAAGGGGGAGAGTGTTAATCTTTTAAATGCTGACCTGCTAGGAACCTAAAGCTCTTCAATAAGGTCACAATACTTTTCAAAAGAGAAATCACAAGGATCACAAAAGGGGTCAAAAGAGGAGTCTTAGATTTTTATCTATTCTCTTATTGGCTTCTCACAATAATGCTCTAAAATTAATCAATAGGTGATCTCTAGTGGAATGTACTATTTTCTTGCTTTTTTTAGACATATTCAACAATAACTTGAATACAAGGCATAGATGGTCTGATTACCACATTTATGGATGATCTAAAGTGAATGGAATAGTATTTGTTAAATGCTTACTAGGTGCCAGACACTGCATTAAATGTTTAGCAAACATTATCTCATTTTATCAATGAAGTAATTAAGAGACAAAATCAGGGAACACTGAGATGAGATCAGAGTTCAAAATATTTTGATATTTTTTTGATGAACTAAAGCTTTGCACTATAGCTTTGAAGATGTAATGAACAAAAATACTTGGACTTAAATTTCAAAACTGAGTTTCACAAATAGAAAAAAAAAAGGAGATTTTAGTAGACCCAAAACTCAATGGAAAAATATTAATTCATACCTTTTCTCCTGGAATCAATACTGACTTATTGGTTGTAAGTCAGAAGAGTAGTAAGAACTAGGCAATTATGATTAAGTTACTAGCCAAGGATTATTTATCTAGTAAGTATTGGGGGGGGGGCAGCTGGGTGGCTCAGTGGATTGAGAGCCAGGCCTAGAGACTGGAGGTCCTAGGTTCAAGTCCGGCCTCGGACACTTCCAGCTGTGTGACCTTGGGCAAGTCACTTAACCCCTAATGCCCACCCTTACCACTCCTAGGCCAAGGACGGTCCCTAGCAGGGATGAAAAAGGAGGAGGTTTGGGCGTGGGGCTAGCAACCCCACCCTGTAAAAACAACATCTGCTAAAGAAACTGCAACCTAAAGTAGGGGCAGCTGGGCTAGCTCAGTGGATTGAGAGCCAGGCCTAGAGAGGAAAGGTCCTAGGTTCAAACCCGGGCTCAGACACTTCCCAGCTGGGTGACCCCGAGTGACTATGTGATGACCCATTGCCTACTGGTTGTGGCCCTATGCTCCTAGAATGGAGTCCCAGGATTTAAAAAAAAAAAGTATTTGAAGCCAGATTTGAACACAGGACTTCTCATCTCCAGGCCTGGTTCTTTATACACTGAGCCACTGAGTTGACCCTGAATGTTTTTTTTTTAATTATATAGAATCAAGAAAACATTTTCAGTATTGGGCTTAATTCAGATACTCACTATATCCTGCTAGGAGGATGGCATCATCTTATTGTATTTTTCTCCAATAGAACTTTATGTAGACTATTGTCTTAAAGTTTGGGTGTCATCTTTTACAAAGGGTATCAAATGTTAGATAGTCCAAATTTCTAGTCAATGCCTATTGATGACCAATTCAAGTAACTTGGTATGCTTATCTTAGAGAGGCAGAAAGGGGGGAGGTAATGTGTATCTTCATATATACAAAGACACATCATGGTCAATCAATCAATAAACATTAATTCAGCAACTACTATCAGTAAAATCTCTGTGTAGTATTAGATATACAAAGACCAAAACAAACAAGGAAACAAAAAGGAAAATAATATTTGTCTTGAAGGAATTTCATTTGGCCTCAGACACTTCACTTCCTATCTGAGTGAACCTGGAAAAATCACTTAACCTCAATTGCCTAGTCCTTACCCACTTCTACCTTAAAACAGTATTTAGTATCAATTTTAAGACAGAAGGCAAGAGAATTATTCTATGTGAAACTAGAAATATGTATGTATTTGCACATATATACATACATATATGCATGTATATATATATATATATATTACCATTTCTTTAGGAATATCTTTAAATAAAAAGAGCTGGAATTTGAATGCAAATATAATGCAGTCTTTGGAGGTTTTAAATTATAAGGTGACACAAGATCAAATGTGCACTTAAAGAAAATCATATGGCCATTGTGGAAGAGATTGAGGAAGAAAAAGGAATTTTGACTATGATAATTAGGTGGATTCACTCAAGCCTCTATTTTTCCAGTGGCTTCTGAATCCTTTAAGACTATAAACTAATTTTGAGAAAGGAGCACCAACTGGGCCTTCATTGAAAACTATCCTAGGAACTTTTCCTGATGAGAGGATAATTATCTCACCAGGAGGGGCTCCAGAGGCTTCCAAATAATAACATTTGTTATGATTAAAATTAATATTGGAGCCTTTATACTAAATTTATAAGTATTTATTAGTAAAGAGAAAGAAAGAGAGAAATAAGGTTTTGAGTCTTTCTAAAATAAATTCCTGACAGAGGTTGCAATTTGTAGCTCCTAGATTTGGCAGCTGGATTTGGCTGGACTTTTGTTTGCCAAAGATGGTTTAAATAGATAAACACCAGCTTGCTAGAGAAAATACTCCTTTCTCAAGCCCAAAAACTGTCAGAGAGAGAGTAAACTCACTTAATGTCTGGCTTTTTAAGCTCAGTCTAAATCATTTTGGTCCCTAAACAACACATTCCTTAAGTATTGCCAGTCAAGAATCTCACTTAACATGCTGATAAATTAAGACACATAACTCAGTGACCCCTATTTCATGAGACTTATGGGATTTTACTGCATTGGAAGTCCCTTAGGTATTTAATTCATACAAACTGTTATTAGCCTGTCTCCTAAGGACTCCAAAAGTCACTCCCAGGACTTGTCATGACTTAGATATTATTGGGAGGGGGGGGGCTTGGTGGGATGAAGCTAAGATGGCTATGCAATAGCAGGAACTTCCTGAATCTCCTTCCAAATAAGCAATATAAAGTATCTCAAAAGAACAGAAATCAAAATTCAATGTAGGCAGTGTTTGGAGATTTCCACACTATAAGGGGGTAAAACTATGCTCATCAAAGAATGAGTTGAACACTCCTCTGCCACACTACCTACCTCACCAGAATCAGAGTAAGGGCCAGGCAAGCTCTAAATTCTCCAGGGATGACTGACCACAGACTTACCCATGAGGGCAATACAAGGCCTGGGCAGCAAGACTTGGGATATAAGACTGAAAACCCCAGAGTCTGGGCAGCTGAGTACAGAAACAAGGGTGGCTACAGCAGAGGCAGCAGGGCCTAGGAAAAGTACACTACACAAAGAACTGCCTGGAAGATACAACCAAACCCTGTGAGACAAAAGTTAAAAAAACAACATCCACCAACATGTAGGAACCACAATCCCCAAGTAGCAAAATAAATAAAGGAGCAGCAGAAATAGCTTTTGACCCTGGTTAATTTCTATGGAGAAAAAGAGTAAAATACAGAAGCAAAAGCAGAGTGACAAACAAACAAACACATTCAAACTTTTCAGAAAAAAATGGAAATTGGTCACAAGTTTCAGAGGAACTCAAAATGGAGTTCAAGAACCAAGTAAGAAAGATAGAAGAAAAATGGGAAGAAAAGCAGGAAAAATAAAAAGAAGTAATATAAAAAAGTATAACAGCTTAATAGTCAGAATTGCCCACATGGAAAAAAGAGGCATAGAAATCAAATTAAGTTATAAGCAAATTGGAGACCAGAACTGACCTGATGGAAGCCATGAAAGGCAAGATGGACAAAAATGAAAATGAATATGAAAAGATCATACCTGAAAATCAGTCTTTAAAGACTAGAATTGGGCAAGTAGAAGCTAATGTTATTATAAGACAATAAGAATTAATAAAGAAAAATCAAAAGAATAACAAAATAGAAGGATACCTGAAACATCACATTGAAAATACAACTGAACTAAAAAACAGATCCAAGAGAGATAATTTGAGAATTATTGGTATGCTGGAAATCCTGGAACAAAATAAAAGCCTCAACATCATATTACAAAATAAACTATCAAGAAAACTGCCCTGATGTTCTTGAACAAAAGGGCAAAATAAACATCGAAACAATCCATAGATCACCCCCTATATTAAATCCCCAAAAGACAACCCCCAGGAATGTTACAGCCAAATTCAAGAGGTTCCAAACCAAGGAGAAAATATTATAAGCAGTCAAAAAGAGAGAATTCAGATATTAAGGATCCAAAATTAGGCTTACACAGGATTTAGTAGCCTCTACACTAAAGAACTGTGAGGCAGGAAATATGATATTAAGGAAGGCAAGAGAATTATACCTATAACCAAGGATCACCTACTCATAAAAATTGACTATATAATTCAGGGGAAAGTATGGGAATTTAACAAAATAGAAGATTTCCAAACATTCCTCAAGAAAAGACTAGATCTTAGTGGAAAATTTTGATGTCCAAATACAAAATTCAAGACTACAATAAAAAGATAAAAAAGAAATAGGGAGGAAAATTTAAGGGCTTCAGTAAGTTTAAGTTGATTATATTGTTATATGGGAAAATGATATCTGTAACTCTTAAAAAGTGTTTTCATTTCCATAATAGAGGAATTATTCAAAGGCAGAGGTTGTTGTACTAAGTTATTTAAAATGATATGTAAAGAAAGTGGGGGGATAGACGATGGTACTAAGAGAAATTTATAGGAAGAAGAAAAATAAGATGAATTATACCACATTAAGAAGTCCTGGTGGGGCAGGGGGAAGAATGCCATTATAAAAAGGGTAGGAAGAAAGTGGTTAAAGGTAATACTTAAATCTTATTCTCAGTGGAATCACTTCTGAGAGGGAAGAACAGCCAGATCTATTTGGGGTATTAATTGCATCTGACTGTACAGGGAAGTTGAGAGGGAATAATGAATTGGAGGGAGGGAGTCAGGGAGTATTAAAGGGGAGGAAAAGGTGGGGAGGACAATGAATAGACCTTAAAGAAAAATAAGAGGGGAATAAGAAGGGAGGGGGTGGGAATGAAAGTAAAATGAAGGTGGGGAATAGAGGGACAGATGAAAAGTAAAACACTGGTGAAGAAGGAAATAGTGTAAGAAGAAAGGACAGAACTAAAAGAGGAAATCAAAATGATGGGCAATACACATGTGGTAATCATAACTCTAAATGTGAAATGGGATGAACTTACCCAAAAATGGAAGCAGATAACAGAGTGTATTAGAAACCAAATCCTACCATATATTGTCTACAAGAAACACACATGAGACAGGTAGACACACATAAGGTAAAAGTAGGAGGCTGAAGCAAAATTTATTTCTCACCAAATGAGAAAAAGAAGGCAGAAGTCAAAATCATGATATCTGAGAAAGCTAAAGTAAAAATAAATATGATTAAAATAGATAGGGAAGGTAATTATATCCTGGTAAAAGACAGTATGGACAATGAAGAAATATCAGTATTCAACATGTATGCACCAAAAAGTATAGCATCCAGATTTTTAAAGGAGAAACTATATGAGCTCAAGGAGGAAGTATAGAAATACTATACTAATGGGAGACCTGAACATTCCTCTATCAGATCTAGATAAATCAAAACAAAAAATAAATAAGAAAAATGTAAGAGATGTGAATGAAATCTTAGAAATATTCAAGTTAATAGATATATGGAGAAAAAACAAATAGGGACAAAAAGAATACATCTTCTTTTCAGCAGTACATAGTACATTCACAAAGATTGACCACTTACTAGGGCATAAAAACATTGTAAACAAATGCAAAAAAGCAAAAATAATGAATCCAACTTTTTTCATATCATAATACAATAAAAATTTTAATCAATAAGGGTACATGGAGAGACAAATAAAAAAAATTGATCAGAAATCAAATAATATGGTTCTCCAAAATTGGTTGGGTGAAGAACAAATCATAGAAACTATTAAGGATTTCATTGGAGAGAATGACTATGAGGAAACAAAATATCAAAATCTATGAGATGCAGCTAAAGCAGTACTCAGGGAAAACCTTATATCCCTGAGTGCATATCTCAACAAATCAGAAAGGGATGAGGTCAATAATTAGGTATGCAAATTAAAAAAAATAGAAGGAAAATACATTAAAAATCCCTAGATAAAAACTAAATTGGAAATCCTAAAAATCAAAGAAGAAATTTAAAAAATTGAAATTAAAAGAACTATTGAACTAATAAACAAGACTAGGAGCTGGTACTTTGGGAAAAAATGAATGAAGTAAAAATAACTTGTTAATCTAATCAAAAAAGAAAGAAGAAAATCAATTGAATAGTATCAGTATCAATGATAAAAAGGGAGATCTCACCTCCAATGATGAAGAAATTAAGGTAATTATTTAGAACTCTTTTAGGCAATGATATGACAAAAATATGACAATGTAGGTGAAATGGATGAATATTTACAAAAAATATGAATTGCATAGATTACCAAAAGAGAAAATAGAATACTTAAAACAATCCCATCTCAGAAAAATAAATTGAATAAGCCATCAAGTAACTTCATAAGAAAAAATCCCCAGAGCCAGATGGAATCACAAGTGAATTCTATCAAACTTTTAAAGAATAACTCATCCCAATACCATATGAGCTATTTGACAAAATAAGCAAAGAAGGAGTTTTATCAAATTCCTTTGATGATACAAATATGTTAAGGATTCCCAAGTCAGGTAGACCAAAAACAGAAAAAGAAAACTACAGACCAGTATTCCTAATGAACATAGATGCAAAAATCTTAAATAAAATACTAGCAAAAAGACTCCAGCAAGTTTTCATGAAGATTATTCACTATGATGAAGTGGGATTTATTCCAGGCATGAAAGAATAGTTTTATATTAGAAAAAACATTCTTAATTGGCCATATCAACAATAGAAATCACATGATTATCTCAATAGAGGTAGAAAAACCTCTGACAAAATACAACACTCACTTCTATTGAAAATACTAGAAAGTATAGGAATAGATGGACCTTTCCTAAAAATAATAAACAGTATATATTTAAAACCACCAGCAAGCATCATCTGCAATGGGGTTGAGTTAGAAGCCTTCCTATTAAGATTAGGAGTGAAGAAAGGATGCCCATTATCACCTCTACTATTTAACATTGTACTAGAAAGTCTATTGGTAGCAATTAGAGAAGAAAAAGAAATTGAAGGGACTAAGGTACAGGATATGATGCTCTACTTAAAGAAACCCTGAGAACCAACTAAAAAGCCAGTGAAAATATTCAACAACTTTAGCAGTTAAGGATACAGGATACAAAATAAGCCCAAACAAATAAAAATATTTCTATATCTTTCCAACACAACTCAGAAGTAAAACTTAGAAAAAGAAATTCCTTTTAAAACACTCTAAACAACATAAACTATTTAGGAAATCTATTTACCAAGACAAACACAGGAATCATATGAACACAAGTACAAAATACTTTCCACACAATTAAAACTAGATCTAAATAATTGGAAAAACATTAATTGTGTATGGGTAAGACAAGCTAATATAATAAAAATGACAATCATATCCAAATTAATTTCCTTCTTTAGTGTCATACCTATCAAACTACCAATAAATTTTATAAATTAAATTAGAAAAAATGATATAAATGCTAATTTGGAAGAACAAAAGATCAAGAATATCAAGGTAACATAAAAAAATGTGAAGGATGGAGGCCTAGCAGTACTAAATCTTAAAATATACTATAAAGCAGAGGTCATCAAAACAATCTGGTACTGGCTAAGAAACAGAAGGGAGGATCAATGGAATAGATTTGGGGTAAATGTCCTCAGCAAGATAGTGTACTAGAAAACCAATGATCCCAGATTTTGGAAAAAGAACCCACTATTTGACAAAAAGTGCTGGGAAAATTAGAAAACAGTATGGGGGAGATTAGGCTTGGATCAACATTTCATACTCTGTACCAAGATAAATGCAGAATGAGTGAATGAGTTAAATATAAAGAAACTATAAATAAATTAGGTGAACATAAAATAGTAAACCTGTCAGATCTATGGGGAAGGAAAGAATTTAAGACCAAACAAGAGATAGAAAATATTGCAAAATGAAAAAAGAATAATTTTGGTTACATTGAATCTAAAAGGTTTTGTACAAATAAAAATAATTCAACCAACATTAGAAGGGAAGCAAAAAATTGGAAAAAGTCTTCATAACAAAAACATCTGAAAAATGGTCTAATTTCTCAAACCTATAAGGACATAAATAAATTGTACAAAATAATAAAAAAACAAATTGATAAATGGGCAAGAAACATGAATAAGCTGTTCTGAGATAAAGAAATCAAAACTATCAACAAGCATATGAAAAAGTGCTTTAAATCTTTCAAAATTAGAGAAATGCAAATCAAAACAATTCTGAGATACCACCTCACACCTAGCTGATTAGCCAATATGATAGCAAAGGAAAGTAATAAATGTTGGAGGGGATGTGGCAAAATTGGGACACTAATACATTGCTAGTGGAGTTGTGAATTAACCAAACCATTCTGGAGGTCAATTTGGAAGTATGCCCAAAGGGCTTTAAAAGACCAACTGCCCTTTGAACCAGCCATACCACTTCTGGGTTTGTACCCCAGAGAGATAATAAGGAAAAAGGCTTGTACAAAAATATGTCAATGTATGATCCAGTTTTGTGTAGAATACTGTATGTTTTATCAAAGGATTCCTTTATCAGTAATTTTATTGGAAGAATATCTAATATTTGTGATAGGGAAAATTTAATTTTCTCATGCTGGGGAGCAGACTATGTGCTTTGGGATTCCTAGTTGATGGCTCTGATTCTATTGGGACCTACTCTAACTACTGGGTACTACAGACATCAACTTAAAATGCAAAAATGGTCACATTTTTTGGAGTATGACCAATGTAAGAACTGGTTATGTTGTACTGTGAATGATTATGATAAAGATTTCTTTTCTTTTTATTCTTTTTTTCTTCTTTATTCAAGTGACAATAATAGGAAATAAAAATTACATTTTAGTGTGGAAATAAATTGACATTTATATTGAATAATTAAGAGATCATCAATAATTAAATATGAAGAAAATTTTCAACTAAATTATGATGCTTCAAATCATGCAGTAGTGGGTTTAAAATCTAGAGAAAGAAAAAAGGAAGTAAAAGCATCAAAATATAAAATAACTTCTCTAGGACTATATATTCCAAGAGAAAGGATGATATAGAAAATATACTATAACAAGGGAACATTGTCAGATTAAATAAGGATTTTGCTTGATTTTTTTGTGTTATTTTTAAAGTAGGAGGGAAGGGACATGTTTGTGAGCAGGAAGGATAGGATAGATTCAGAATGATTAAAGATTAGTGAGAGACCATGTAGACTTAAGTTGAGGGGAGAAAGAAGAAAGGGTAGAAACATAGATGGGGATGGAAAGTGAAGAGTAGGTATATGAGGCAAAAGAAGTATAGGCAAGGGAATGGAATATAGAAATCTAAGGAGATAGAATATGAAGTACTCCATGAGTTTATGATAAAAGAGAAGGCTTAAAACCCTAATGACATGCAACCTGAAAGTTAACACATAGAAAAAAAAACTTTTTTGTTTGTGTAGAAAGAAGGAAGAACTTTTCTAATCACTTAAAAACCAGTTTGAGTTGAGGGATAATAAGAAATTATGAAGATGAGAAATGAAGTAGTATGTGAAGAAAGTAATTGCTAGGTTTCTGAGCCACTATTTATCATTTAAAAGTATAGAAATTGATTTTAGTGTATTGAGACAAGCAAATCAAGATCCACATTCATATTAAAGGGATAATTGAAACCAAGTACCATAAGCCAGGTGCTCAGGATCAGATTTAAAAAGTGAAATCCTTTGTATCATATTTTTCCAAACCCATGCTTTATTTTAATTACATCCAATTTTGGAAGTCTCACCTTAAGACAACTAAGAATGTGGCAAACTTCTTTTGAAAATGTAGATATAAATGATAAAGACATTAGAAGAATCTTCTAGTCTCTTCCATAACTTTGATGGGATTTTAGGACACTGAAAAAGAACTGGCAGGAGGGTAAAACAATGTATCACAGAAAATAAGAGCTAGAATGTACCTAGGAAAAGTGCTGAGTCTGAAGTTGGGAAGACCTGAGTTCTTCAGATCTGGCCTTGATTTCCAACTATTTAGTTACTGACTACTTAGTTACTTCCTTACTTAATGTGACCTTATTAAAATATTATTTAACTGTCTCTTTGACAAATTTTTTTCAATTAAAAGCATGGTTCATACTAAATCTTGGTTCAGTTAGTTTATGAACCTTCAATCTGTGCATAAACATAATAAAATCTAGTTTTTAACATCTTGAACTCGTTTGTTGATAATATTGAGTATTATTCAACAGCAATGACCTAGCATGTGAAATCTGTGAGATTATTTATCATTCTTTATATCATCCATACAAATATTTAGTGACAGCAATCATATTCTTCCTTAATTTTCTCAGACTAAATACTTAACATTTATTACATAATTCATAATATGGAATTATCATCAGTTTTCTTACTTTGTTATTCTCCCAGACATATAACCCAGCAAAAAGTAAAGACCCATTCAGATAGAATTCATGAAGACTATGTATTCCCATTTTACATGAAATACTATGATACCTATTAATATAGTCTAGAGTCTCATTGGTACAGAAGGAATATTCATATATGTATGTATAATCCAAGAACTGTAGTATTGATGAAATTGATAGTGAACTCTCATTGTGTGGCATCACAACTTGTGGTCCCATATGTCTCATGTTTACCAAAGGAACTTGTTCTACCTAGGTACTTAAGATATACATGCATATGTGTGTGTATATATATACATATATATTCATATACATACATATATGTATGGGGAGAGAGAGAAAGAGAGACAGAGAGGGAGACAGAGAAAGAGAGAGAGAGGGAAGAAGACAGAAAGAGAGGGAGACAGGAGAGATAGAGAGATTTTGTATTACTGAAATGTTGAATTATTCCTGGAAAATACACTGCCTATGTATAGTTTATGCCTTTAATTGTTCTCTAGGATTTGGGATGCTATCCCCACCCCCGTGCTCCTGAGACATTCTTCTGACCCTAACATTACAATTAACTCTGGAACATCTCTGGAGACATTTGCTGTACTTGAAGGTTGGTGTGGAAAGTCCCTTTTCCCTGGAGCCATTTTAATTAAAAAAAGAATATATAGTATGAATGGCTCAATGATAAACATTGTTGTTTCTGAATATAGGTTAAGTAGTCTTTTATGTATTATAATGGTTGAGTCATCTTGAAATTAATAGAACCTCTTCAACTTTTCAAGGACAGTTTCTTGAAAGACTGAGAGGGACAGAATTTGAGAAAATAAGAACTTTCCAAGATCCATTTAAGGCCTTTTATCACTCTGGCAGTTTAACATCATCTTGCCTTCTCCATGTGACTCACAAAGGCTGACTACAGTGGACAACTGAAGTATTCTGTTGACTAAGCAGTTGCTTCTACTTTCAGGTGAGTTTAGTACCAAAGATAAGTTATTAATATCTAAGATGAAAAGAAAACTAATAAAGAAATTTGACTCTCAAATTAGAGAAATATATTCCAAGTAATATATTTCTAGGAAATATATCTATAAAATGTTTGGTTATATATTCATAAACATAATTTACTCTTCATGTAATAGCACCTACTTCCAATTCATTTTTTAAATATTTTCCTGATTAACATTTGAACGTAACCTGAGGAAGTAAGAACTAGAAAATGCAAAAATGAACTTTCACCCCTACATATGATATTTTCTTTCTCATACCTTTTTTTCCTATCTTACAAAATAATAAAAAGTTTATTTTAATTTACAAAAGAAAAAATGAAAATATTATTTGTGAGCTATTATGTTCAGTTTTATCTGGTGTTTATCCTGAATAATTTTTCTTTTTTACTCTCATGGTTACCTGTTTACCCTGGTATTATTCATTCATATCTATATATAGGAGACTCTATTTGCAATAGACACAGAAGGATTTATGTGATTACAGTTTTAAATTATCTTTAATTTAATTCCAGAGCTGTAGTAATGTCTTATTTAGGGGACCCTTACCTAAAGGAGTCCATTCCTAAATTTCTCTATTTCTATCAAAGGCAGCACCGTCCTTTTATTGATCCAGATGCAAATGGGTAAGCCTCCTTTTCCTACTCATTCTCATCCACTCCATTTATGCAATCACTTGCTAAAATTTTATCACATTTGCTTGTACAAAATCTTTGACAGGTTATTTCCTTCTTTACACTCATATATCCACCACTATGATTCAGGCTCCAGTTGCTTTCTCTCCTTAACTATTGCATTAACCTCCTTAATGACTGATCTCTTTATTATAAATTTTCATCTATGACAACCTATTCTCATAGTTTCTGAGAATTATTTTTAACCACAGATGAGAACATTACACCTGCTGCCTCCAAACTCAATAATAAATCCTAGTCCCTCCCTATTACTTCTAGAATATCAACTCCTTTACTTGATGTTTAAAGTCCTTAAAACTCGAGTATAATATTCATTTCCAATTTCATTAAACTCAAACATTAAGCAAAGGGAAACAAAAATATGAAAAGCCCAAAGCTATGAAATTCTAATAAGAGCCCCAAATTCCCTCTGACTACCAGAAGATTATTTTAAACATGGGGCTCCACAGGTTAAAATTTGAATGTATCTACCTATTTTTCTTTCTCCCTGTGGCTCATGACTAGAGTTGGAAAGTTTATACTTTTATGTTTTATTTTATTATGTCTATATTCTATATTCTATTGTATTAATTTAATTAATTAGTATAAATATTTTATATCAACGTGAAGTTTATATTATTATATTTTAGGTATCTATTCACTAACATTTCTGTTAAAAAAACCCTTTGTGATAAGAAAACAGACAGTTTAGGGGATCGTTTTTAAAGCTGACCATTTCTCCTTTACTTTTGAAATTAATTAAATGGTAATAATTTCTATTACAGGTAAATCAATTTTGATTTCTGAATTTATATATTCAAAAAGATGGAAGCCAGGAACAATGTGACTGAATTCGTGCTCCTAGGACTAACTCAGAATCCTGAGATTCAGAAAATATTATTTGTTATCTTCTTACCCATCTACATTATAACTATGGGGGGCAACCTCCTGATTGTGGCAACAGTCATTTCTAGCCATTCTCTGCGATCTCCAATGTACTTCTTCCTTGCCTATTTATCTGTTATGGATGCTGTTTATTCCACAGCTGTTTCCCCTAAAATGATCATAGACTTACTATATGAGAAGAAAACTATTTCCTTTAGAGCTTGCATGAGCCAGCTTTTTATTGAACACTTATTTGGTGGAGCAGAGGTCTTTCTCTTGGTGATAATGGCTTATGACCGCTATGTGGCTATCTGTAAGCCCTTGTACTACTTGGTTATCATGAGGCGACGTACATGTGTTCTGCTGCTGGTTGTAGCCTGGGTTGGAGGTTTCCTTCACTCGGTGGTTCAGCTCCTTTTAATTTTCAGGCTCCCCTTCTGTGGTCCTAATGTCATTGATCACTTCATCTGTGACATGTACCCTTTACTAGAACTTGCTTGTACCAATACCTATATCATAGGACTCTCAGTGGTTGCTAATGGAGGAGCAATCTGTGTTGTCATCTTTACACTGTTGCTTATCTCCTATGGGGTCATCCTAAACTCCCTGAGGACTCACAGTATGGAAAGCAGACTCAAAGCTCTTTCTACTTGCATATCCCACATTACAGTTGTTGTCTTATTCTTTGTACCTTGTATTTTCATGTACGTTAGACCTGTCTGTACCTTCTCCATTGATAAAACAATAACTGTTTTTTTTACTATCATCACCCCTATGTTGAACCCCTTAATCTATACTCTGAGAAACAAGGAGATGAAGAATGCCATGAGGCAGCTCTGGAGGAGAAAGGATGGCCCAGCCAAACACTAACATCCTACAAAAGGGCATTCTATGGTTATTACTCTTCCTTAGGATCAAAAAGGTGGTTAATGAAAAGACCATCTCTTCTGTCAATCAACTGATACATAAACACTGTTTTATCATTAGTGTCACTGCCCCTAAAGTTGCTTTTACTCAAAATGCTACTCTATATGTTCTATGTACTCCTAAGGCAAACAACTTTTCATTTTTTAGTTGAGGACATTTTTTTAAAGAAAATTGGTTCCATTGACCTACACTATAACTGATTATACAAGATGAATGCTGAGAATGTATTATGAATGGGAAGGCTTGTATGGGAATATATTTCCTTATAGAATAAATGTGTTAATTTCACTATTGACTTGAATATTTTATTATCCCATGTTTAAGTACATATTAACTGGAGTCTGTAGAAATATGTGATTATATTTTTTCTGTGTTGTGAGATGAAATATGATCCTAAGAGTAGACATCTCAGTTTATGGAATATATGAGTTACAGTGTTCCTTTGGACCTATAAAATCTATGTAACCCTGAGTAAGTCACTAAACTTCTGTGTGACTGAAATCATTCTTTAAAATAGTGTTGTTGAATATTTGTCAATCCCTTTGCTCAGTATTAGTTTCCATAGCAATGGAATCTCAGGTCTAAAATGTTGCTCATGACAACAAAATTACAAACAATTAAAAAAAAAACTACTCTAACTTTGTGAACATCACCAATCAGATAGCCTGAAAGTATAATAGTTATGTAGTTGAATGGCTATCTTTTTTTGTGTAGTGGGTGTATTTATAAAAAAAAAACAAACTCATGTACTATGATATAGTGAATGGAGAATTGGTTGTCAAGGAATAAATCCTATGTTCTATTCATGTCACTAATGGTTATTTCCTTTCTGACTTTGGAAATGTCATCTAATGCCACTAATCCTCAATTTCCTCATTAGAAAGAAGGGTTTAAATTATATGAACTTTGAATATTTGAATTTTAATTATGAATCTACTACTGAATGTTATGTATTATAATTTCTTTCTGAATTAAAAAACATGAATATAAGTACTATGATGAATCTGGTTGGACTTCTCTCATCATTTTTAAAATCTTGGGAAGGCAGAGAAAGTGAAATTGCTTCCATATAAGAAGGACCATATGGATCATGGAAAGACAGTTATCAGAGAATTTTAAATCATTGAATCAAATTCAGAGTTGCAATAGTCCTGCACTAAAGAGTACATACAATATCCATATAAGCCACCACAGGACAGATGTAATAGCAACTAGTACTTGACAGAAAGAGTAGCTAGCCTGCATAGTGGATAGAGTTCTGGCCTTGGATTCATGAGGACATGTGTCCAAATCCAACATCAGATACTTATAAAATGTGTGACCCTGGGAAAGTTTGCTTAAGTTTCTAACCTGCAAAAGGACTCAGAGAGGGAAATTGCAAAAAAAAAAAAACCCAGTATCTTTGCCAAGAAAATCAAAAAAATGATCAGAAAGTCTGATATAAATGTAATGACTGACCAAGAAAAAATTAGAGAGAAACACTTGTAAAGCTGCATTTTCATGATGACCCAATAAGGAAGAACGCATAATAAACAGTTGTTAAACCAGTTACAGAATAACAAAAGACTTATGGGAATGAAAAATTAGTGATGGAAAAAGCACAGAACCAAGATCTAAAGGAGGGAAAAAAAGGAAACATTTTTAGGGATAGCATCATGCTAGGAAGGAACAAATTTAGACCTTGATTCTGATAGTGTAAAATCTATACACTGTATGATTTAAAAGGGGGAAAATTGAGTTTCTAGTAATTCCAAACCAGGAAAGGAAATAATATAATTCAAATGGACCTATGTAATACCCTAGAGAAAAAGAAGTATTAACTTATTAATCTCGATTTGGATATAAATAGTTTCCATATTTTAGGTCTTATAATAAAAAAGCTTTTATAAAGTTCTTATGCTTAATGATCTTTTTCTCCTGAGTAATTTTGCTGGGAAAATTGAGAGCATTTTATAGGAAATAAAATGTATTTATCATTGTAATTTTGCTTATAATGAGCCAGAGACACTTGTGGGAAAGTTAACCAAAATTTTATCTCATTCTTAATGTCAGAAGAGCCATTTTTCATTAGGGTCAAATTCTAACATCTTTCCTCTAGTTTATATTGATATTTTAATCAAATTTATTCTTAATATGAGAAGCTATAAATATTTCTATTCCTATTGTAGTTGTTTAAATGGTGAAAATGAAGCATAATAACAATTGTCTGGACTGTAGCATATGGAGCTAGTTCAGGAAAACAAAAGTTATTAGTCTCCTTATGTCTCTTTCTATGAATTTTCCACCCATGTTTCATCCTTAACCATCAAGAATGTAGTTAGAAGATCTTTCTGCAGCTGACTTGGAACAGTATAAAACTGCTAAACTTGAAGTTATGAATATTTTATATATTATTTTAGCAATATTTTATAGACTGGTCTCAAATCATTGTTACTGTAAAGATAGGTATTTCCATGGAAACATTAGATGATAAGTAAAAAAAAAAGAAAAGAAATAATCTTACATTTAAAAAATATCTATAAATATTTCATTTCTTTCTTTTTCTTAAACCATTACCTTCTGTGTTGAGATCAGTACCATTTATTGCTTCCAAGGGAGAAGAGTAATGAGGGCTAGCCAATGGGAATTAAGGGACTTGTCCAGGGCCACACAGCTAGGAAGTGTCTGAGGCCAGATTTGAAGCTAGGACCTCTCATTTCTAGACCTGGCTTTCAATCCACTGACCTACACAGTTACCCACTAAATTTTTCATTGTTGAAAAATGGAGATAAAAATAGTTGTTGTTTACCACTTACAGGACTTTTCAACTCTTTAATGGACAAATCTCTTTTTGCCATATATTGTAGATAGGCATAGAGAACAGGGAGAATCTGAGAAGCCTCTAAAACCATAGTCCTAAGCAAATCAAAACAATGAATATTCATTCAATGATTCTTCTGGGCTAGGAATTATGCTAGGTATTAGAAATAGAGATATTAACTGCACAGTACCTGCCTTTAAGGAGATATTTTTTTTTAATTTGGATGACAACCAATCAATATATTTTAGCAGAAAACATAGAAAATAAAAGACAAAAAATTTTAAGAAGAAAAATAAATTCTAAAATTTGGAGGAGAAAAGAAATGAGAATACTTCATGAAAGAAGCATTTATCCTATATTTTGAACAAAGTTTTTTTCCTCCTATGAAATAAACATGATGAAGGGATGTATTCCCACCATAACAAACTTCATGACAAAAGGAATGAAGCATAGAGATGGAAAGTCATTTACAATAAATAGCAAGCACAACATTTTTAAAATTAAAATGTCAAATGCATAAAATATAATAATGAGAAACAAGTCCAAAATATATGTGGAATATAATGATGATGGCTGCAAATATCAGAGAATAATTTTTGTTATTGTTATTATTGTTGTTGTTTTTGTTGTTGTATTGTACTATATTTTTCTTTATCAGTGACATGGAGTCCCTGAAGATTTTTGAGTAGGAGGAGAAGGAAAATGAGATGAAAGAGAAGGAAGAGAATAGGTGAAAGAGAAGAAGTAGGAGGGGAAGTTGATAATGATGAAGTAAAGAAGAAAGGGGAAAAGAAGAGAAGAGAAGAAAGAGGAGGAGCAGAAAGAGGAGGAGGAAAAAACCAGAAAAAATAAGAAGACAATACTTATGGGTAAGAAAAGTGATTTTGGAATCAAAGAACTTGGGGTCAAAAACTGCCCATGATTTCTATGTGCTTTTTTCTACCTATTTCTCACCTATCTTCTATGATCTTAGACAATTTATTTAACCTACCTGGTCCTTCATTCATTTGTGAAACAAAGGGGATTTTTGGTATATCCTCTGAATTGTTTAAAATCTAAATCAATGGTCCTGTGACAAGTAGACTGATGATATTTTTCACTGTCAATCATTACATTGTACACAGAGACTGATACACTGTGGCACAACTGAACATAATTGATTTCTCTATTAGGAGCAGGACAAGGACATTTCTGAGGGACTTAGGAGAAAGAATGCTATCCACATCCAGTGGAAGTACTGTGGAGTAGAAATGCAGAAGAAAAACAACTTCTTGATCACATGGTTTATTGCAGATATGATTGGGATGTTGCCTTTAAATGATTACTCTATTGCAAATATTAATACTATGAAAATAGGTTTTGAACAATGATACATGTAAAACCCAGTGGAATTGCTTGATGGATCTGGGAGATGGGAGGGAAAGAACATGAATCAGGTAACCATGGGGAAAAACAACAAATTCTAAATAAATAAATTGATTAAATAAAAAAGAAGTTGCTATTATACCTTGTCCCTAAAGCCACGTTCTGTTGTTTTTTTTTTTCCTCTTCATCATCTTTCAAACAATAAGTTGGCTAATTTCAGTATCTAATGAGCTCTTTTCCATAGGAGAAGCTTTCCTGCATGCATGCTCATTCCACTAAGAAGAATACATTAAAAATACCCTAGGGTTCCAGAGCAAAAGAAGAGAGAGAAGTAGGGAAACTCAAAACCAGCAATGGAATCCTCTCCAAGCAATCTTAAAATCACACCACAAAAAATGAATACAGAACTGAAAGAACCAACAGGGAGACAGAGTGAAGCAACTTTCATGAAGACAACAACTTGAAAGAGAACACCTGTGGCACTGGGATGAGCCTACAGGAGGCTACAGCAAAGAGTAAGAAGCCAACAACAAAACAATTGCCTTCCTATCCCCACCCCCAGCCCCAAATATAGAAATCTACTATTTCAGGTTCTGAACCTGGGCCCAACATCTGGGTTCTGAGATCCTGCCTGGGCCAATAGCAGTCCAATCTAATGAACATTCCTTAAAGTTGCAAGCAACCCTTCAGTGATGTTCAGAATTCTGACCTAGGGTAGTCTGTGCTGTATAGCATGATCTGTGTGGGCCTCGAGTGAGGCCAAGAATCTCAGCCACAGCTTGGGGTGAGGAGGTACATCCCACATTGAGGCAGTCTGTAGATCCAGAGCTGGGCCTCAATTACTGGCAGGGACAGTCACCTGGATGCTGACTTGAGGGAACCTTTTGGTTGACCTTGGCCAGAGCTTAAGGTAAAGCCCCAGAGCAGGGCAGTGTGCTGTGTGCCTGACCTGATCAATGCCAGAGTGGAACCAAAAGCCTACACACAAGCCTAAAGCTGGAATTTGAGCTATCTCCAATCTCAGAGGGTAATTGAATCAGCAGTGGGAGGCTCTCAGAGCTCCTAGTCCACAAGACATCATGCCATCTTGGAAAAGGAAATTTGCATCAACACAGAAATAAGACTAATGGTAGCATCAAGAAAGGACTGAAGTTTAAGAGGGTGCCCTAACCTCCCAGAGAACAGAACCTACCTTTAAAAAAGCTGAGGGAAATCAATAAACATAAAAACAATAACACACACAGACACACACACAGACACACACACACACACACACACACACACACACACACACCCCTCATAGAGAATTTTTATGGAGACAAAGAACAAGGCACAAATACAGAAGGGGACTGTGAAAGCAAAGCAAACACATGTTTAGGAATAAGTCACATGGTGTGTCTAATGACCTGATGCCTGGGTCTCCTTCAGTGTGGCAGAGGCAGCACAAGATGGCCATGGAGGGAGGAGTGAATTGAGTTTGAAACCATGATGGGAAGTGGAAAGAGGGCCTTTTTTTGCTTCTCCCTTTGATTTAATGGTTTCTGGAGCTGATTTCTTTGCTATCTTATCTCTTATTCTATGACAATTGGGGAGCCAGCTGCAATGAAGAATTGTTCTTTGCCTAAAGTTAGAAAGGCTGAAACCTAGCACTATCATTCTCTCCCTTTACTAACAAATGCTCATAAATCTGGTTGTAAACCTTCAGATTAATTTTAATCTATAACACCATTTTTAATGTACTTTTCACCCTTAGTATTGTTTTCACATCCTATCTTCTCATTGTTGTCACTGTTTGAAAATTCAGTCAGCCATTCAGAGACATAAAGCCTTTTCCGCCTGTACCTCCTAATTGACAGGTGTTGCCATCTTTGGAATTCCCCTCTTCCTCTACTGTTTGCCCAGTTCCAGAGGCTCATGGCTTTAGTCAGAGTAAACACTATTCTGAAGAAAATAAATATAGGGGCTTGCGTAGAATAGGTATAAATGATGGTAAATGAGGTATCAACAGGGTATCTAGCTGGATTAACACAGTGGTTCCTACCTGTTGGTGATGTGGGAAATCACCAGATCTGGGTAAGGATTGTTCAAAGAGAGTCTGGTAGATTATATAACAAGGTTTATAACAAACTGGGACAGGAAGGGAAGGGAGTGGGATGAAGTAGCTTAAATACAACTTGGATTCCCTCCCCACAAGGTCCAAAAGGGTGAGACTACACTAACACACTAAAATCCCTCAGCTGCCTAAGTCAAACCTAACTAGAGTTCCTACTGAGATATTCACATGAAGGAAAACTGGAAGGTGAACAGGTCCAGCTGAATAGGGTCGGGTCTCATATATGTGTCCTCAAAGCAGCACAGGAATCCAGATGTTACTGCCAGTATACTCCAACTTTTGGAGAGGGAGTAAGGATATTGATACAAGTGTCTACCACTTTGAGCCTCACCTATCACTCAACCAAATTCCAGTCAACGACTTCTGGATAGTTGTTGTTTTGACCCAAAGCAGGATACACAGGAGGAAAACCCAGCTCTCTCCATACAAGGGAAGTTCAGAGAGCAACTGACACTATTTGCCAGCCACACAAAGTTCTGGAACCCTTTTTTTCCTGTCAATCACCTTTACTCTGCTAATCTAATTTCCTATAACAGTTCTATACAGTGGTGATCCCTATGCTGAGCTCCCTAATATACAATTTGTGAAACAATTATGTGAAAGACACTATCAAGAATTAATGAATATCAAAATATTTTCTCCTTAATAATATTTGTATTTAGACTTCATGTGCAAGTTTTCATAATGTTAGAGAATTAGTGGGGATACTTACTTAATATCCCTTCATAGTGTCCAATATTTGTCTACTAGGGGTAAGAGATACCTGAGTCCATGAATAAAAGAAGGAATGATGTATAAATAAAAATAATCATGTCATGAAAAAGATAAAACAAAAACAATCAAATAATTACCCTCAAAACAAAACATCTTGTACACAACTTAATAGTATAAAGAAAGCCTTGGACCAACATCAATTTTACAGAATTTGGGAAGAAAATAAATTTACTCATTTCACAAAAATGAATATCAGTTTAATTTCAACAACCTTCTCATGTTATTAAAGTATGAAGAAGAAAGACTAAAAACATGAGGGTGAAGTATGGGTATGAGCAGTTGGGTTATGCAAGCCAATGAGAAATCACATCTTGGCATTGAACATTGTGATGAAATAGACTGAGTGGACTATCATCAATGAATCAGGACGACTCATTTCATTGTAGGCCAACATTATTGTTACCCATTCCTCATACTCCTTCTTATTGTATAAACATTTTTTACAAAGTCAAATTATGTAGATCATTGTCCTCATTTTTATCCTATCTCTCCCCTCCAAAGCGTTCATTTTATCTTTCCTTTACATTGCTTTAAAAAAAAAGATAATAAAGCTATAACCAAATTACTTCCAGACTTTATCTAATAACACTTTTTCTATGACCACTCATGATAATACTCTTTTGAGGAAATAATTGAACATTTCCAAATATAAGAATACCATCAATTTGGCTTTGTTTAGTACCTTACGTTTGCTCATATTTGCCATCTTCTTATTATTTCTATTCTTGTGTTCTCATGTCAAAGTTTCTATGCCCCTTTGATTTTTTCTTTAAGAATGCTTGGAAGTTCTCGTTTTGATTAAAATTCATTTCCTTCTATAGGAGTATGATCAGTTTTCCTGAGTTCATTATTTTTGGTTAAAGTTAGATATTTTGCCATCTGGGAGAGCATTATCTAACCTTTCGCCTCCTTTAAGGTCGTAATTGCTAAATTTTATGTGATCCTGACTTTGGTTCCTTTGGTACTTTATTTGAGGGGGAGGGGTGCTACTTAACACTTTTTTTTTTATTTGAGAACTCTCTCTATAGTATTTATGGAAGTTCTCCTTTTCAGGTTTCATGCTGGAAGTAACTAGTGAATTTTTTTCTATTTCTACATTGTTTTTTTTTTAAAGATCAGCACATTTTTTCTATTATGATTTTTTTCAAAGGTATTTTATTTTCCCAATTACTCATAATAACAATTTTCAGTTTTTCCTTCCTGCTACCCTTAGGTTACAAGTGTCAGTTTTTTCCAAGGTGGTATGATGACTTGTAGGCTGGGAATTATGAAGGTCACACCCCAATGTTGATTTAGTCTCCCTGAAAACTGCTGATGGCTTACAGGCTCAGACCACTGTTAGGTTACCTTTTGCTGAGGCTCAGGGCCTAACCTCAGACTTGGATAAGTGCTTCAGACCTCACTCTAGCCTTACACAAGTCAGACACACACAGTTGTCAGCCTTGTGCTTGAGTTCAGGTCCTCACTGCAGGCTTTCGGTAAGGGCTCCAAAGCTTGAAAAAGCTAAGTGTACTACTAACTGCTTTGCACTGGGGCTTGAGGTCTCACCTTGGGCTTAGGCACTCAGGCTCAGAACCTCACTCTGGGACTCCAGCAGCCAGGAACAAAACATACTACCTTGTCCTAGGGTTTGAGACATCACTGAGGGCCTGCCTTAGGGCTTTGAGCTTTAAAGGGCAAATATGGGCTGTTTTGCTGTTGGCTTAGGCAGGATTTCACATTCTCAAAGTTTCATTAAATTTTTACCATATAAGTTTATTCTATTTTGCAGGGTAGAGAGTTTTTGATTATGATCTTAATTCTTTTGTCTTTCAGAATATCATGTCCAGCCCTTCTGTTCCTTTAACATAGAACCATTCACATCCTATGTAATCTTGACTGTGGCTCCAGAACAGTTATATCAGTTCGGAGTTCCAACAAGAGTAAATTAGTGCACAAATTTTTCTGCATCCACTCCAATTTTTATCATTTTCCTTTTTTGTTATATTAGGCTATCTGATAGAGGAGAAATGTCATTGCTCAGAGTTGTCTTAATTTATTTTCTCTAATTAATACTTATTTGGAACATTTTTAGATGGCTAAATATAGTTTTAATTTTTTTAAATATGAGAACTGTCCATTCCTACCATTTGATTATTTGTCATTTGGAGAATAATTTTTATACCTATAAATTTGAGTCAATTATATAAATATTTAATAAATGAGGCCTTTTCAGAGACACTTGCTTTCATTTTTCCTAGTTTTTATTTTCCTTCTAACTTTGGTTTCTTTCATTTTGTTTGCATTAAATCTTTTTAATTTAATGTAGTCAAAGTTATTTATTTTATACCTTATAATGTTATCTATATCTCATTTACTCATAAATTCTTCCCTTTTCCACAGATCTCATAGTCAAATTATTCCATATTTCCCTCATTTGTTTACAGTATGACCTTTTATTTGTAAATCACTCATCCATTTTGTTTTTCTTTTGGTATATAGAATTAGGTTTTTTTCTGTCTCATTTCTGCTAGACCAGTGATGGGCAAACTATGTCTTGCAGGCCAGATTTGGCCCCCCTGAAATGTTCTATTAGGCAGTGTGACATTGTTCCTAATTTGATGAATACAATGAGTAGGAAAAAATACAATGAAACTTCGAAAAAGTTGCCTTAGAAACAGACTGACAGATGAGCATTTCCTTTCCTTTGGCCTCCTCTTTAAAAAGTTTGCCCATCACTGTGCTAGACTCTTTTCCAATTTTTCTCTGAGTTTTTGTCAAATAATACAAATACTATGTAAGTAATGGGTAATTACAGAAGAATGTCATGAGTTATGGATGGGGGATGGTGTAGAACTAAAAGCCTCCTACAGAAATAGGAATATGAAATTATTATTGAAGGACAACAGGAAAATTTGTATATAGAAAAGAGTATGCAGAGAATTCCAGGTGTAAAGGACAGCACATGAAAAGATATGGAATTGAGAAATGGAAGATTATTACCAGAATAAAATGTGTACAAAATTAATATTCTACAGAAATTGACATAAGGAATTTAGAACTTGGATGAATTCATTGATCATTCAAAAATCCAGAAGATTGAAGGTGAAGCAATCAGTACACCACCTGCCAAAAAAGACATCTGTCAAAATCTGCTGTATGAAGTATTAGTGGGTCATCGAACCAAGATAAGAAAAATGATTTTTGGGTTACAGGAAGGCCAAAGCACAAGACTGACAGTTCAGACATACAGACATCATCTTGCTGGTTTGTGACAAAGTTTAATGAGTTGGGGTACCTACTTTATAGGGATAAAGGATTTATCGGCTAAGGAATTAGGTAAGTCTTTTGCAAGGACAATGATTGGTAATGATTTAAAAGATGGAGACAATGGATTTAGAGTACCTCAGTGGTTCTAAACCAAGTTTTCTATAGGATAATAAATCACAGGTAACATGTCAATTCAACATGTCAATGTATGACCCAGGATTGTATAAAATACTGTATGTTTTCTCATAGAACTCCTGCATCAGTAATTTTATTAGAAGGATATCTAGTATTTGTAATAGGGAAAATTTTATTTTTCTCATGGTGGGGAGCAGATTATGTGCTTTGTGATTCCTAGCTGATGGATCTGATTTTATTAGGGCCTACTCTCACTACTGGGGGTTACGGATATGAACTTAAAATGCAAAAAGGGACACATTTTTTGGAGCATGACCAACGTAAGAATTGATATTGTTTTATTGTGAATGATTACGATACATATTTCTTTTATTTCTATTCTTTTTTTCTTAATTCAACTGAGAATGATAGGAAACATAAATTACATTTTAGTGTTAAAATAAATTGACCTTTATATTAGAATTGGACAATTAAGAGATTACCAATAATTAAATGTAAAGAAAATTTTCAATCAAATCATGATGCTTCAAGTCATGTAGCAGAGGGTTAAAAATCTAGAGAAAGAAAAGAGGAAATAGGAAAATCAAAACATAAAAGGCCTTTTCTAGGACTATATCTTCCAGGAGAAAGGATGATATAGAAAATATACAATAACAAGGGAACATTTTCAGATTAAGGAGGGAAGAGATATATTTGTGATCAGGAAGGATAGGATAGATTAAGAATGATTGAAGATTAGTGTGATACCATGTTGACTTAAGTTGAGGGGAGAAGGAAGAAAGGGTAGAAATATAGATGGAATGGAAAGTGAGGAGTAGATATATGAGGCAAAAGAAGTAGAGGCAAGGGAATGGAATATAGAATTCTAAGGAAATAGAATATAAAGCACTCCATGAGTTTATGATAAAAGAGAAGGCATGAAACCCTAATGACATGTAATCTGAAAGTTAACAAATAGAAAAAAACTCTTTGTTTGTGTAGAAAGTAGGAAGAAATTTTCTATTCACTTAGAAATCAGAGTTGAGGTGTAATAAGAAATGATGAAGATGAGAAATAAAGCTGTATATATAGAAATCAATTGCTAGTTTTATGAACTACCACTTATCAAAAAAAGATCTTTATAGAAATTGATTTTAGTGGATTGAGACCTGTAAATTGGAATCCACATTCATATTAAAGGGATGAATGAGACCTAGTACTATATGGCAACTGCTCAGGATCAGAATTAAAAAGTGAAATCCTTTGCATCATATTTCCCAAAGCCCATTCTTTATTTTAATTACATCCAGTTTTTGGAAGTCTCACTTTAAAACAACTAAGAATGTGGCAAACTTCTTTTGAAAATGTAGATATAAATAATAAATAGATTAGAAGAATCTTCTAGTCTCTTCCATAACTTTGATGGGATTTTGGAACACTGAAAAAGAACTGGCAGGAGGGTAAACTAGTGTATCACAGAAAATAAGAGCTAGAATGTACCTATGAGAACTGCTGAGTCTGAAGTTGGGAAGACCTGAGTTCTTCTGATCTGGCCTTAATTCCTTATTATTTAGTTACTAACTACTTAGTTATTTCCTTACTTAATGTGATCTTATTAAAATATTATTTAAATGTCTTTGTGACAATTTTTTTCAATATATAAAGCTTGGTTCATACTAAATCTTAATTCAGTTAGTTTATGAACCTTGGACCTGTCCATAAACATAATAAAATCTAGTTTTTAACATCCAGAATTCCTGTGTTTATATTATTGAGTATTATTGAATAGCAATGACCTAGAATGTGAAATCTCTCAGATTACTGATCATTTATTATATCATCCATACAAATATTTAGTGACAGTGATCATATTCCTCCTTAATTTTCTCTCAGACTAAATACTTCACATTTATTACATAATTTACAATATGGAATTATGATCAGTTTTCTTGATTTTTTATCCTCCCAAACATATGGTCCAGCAAAAATTGAACACTTTCAGATAAAATCCATTAAGGATATGTATTCCCATTTTATATGAAATATTATGATGCCTATCATTATAGCCTAAAGTTTCATTGTTACAGAAAAAATCTATCTATCTATCTATCTATCTATCTATCTATCTATCTATCTATCTATCTATCNTTCTATATCTATCTATCTATCTATCTATCTATCTATCTATCTATCTATCTATCTATCATCTATCTATCTGTCTGTCTGTCTATCTATCTATCTATCTATCTATCTATCTCTCTATCTATCTATCTATCTATTTATCTATTTATCTGTCTGTCTCTCTACCTATCTATATGTATTTTCCAAGGACTGGAGTACTGAAGTACTTGATAGTGAAACCTCATTGTGTGGCATCCCACCTTGTGGTCCTGTATGTCTCATACTTAGCTGAGGAACTTGTTCTACATAGGTACTTAAGACATACATACATGTATTTGTGTATATGAATGTAGCTATATATGTACATATATATTAATATACATATGAATGTGTATATAGGAGAGAGATATTTTGTTTTATTGAAATGTTGAATTATTCCTGGAAAAGGTATACATATATACATATAGAAGATATAAGGTACTTAAGATATACATACATATGTGTGTATATATGTACATATATATTTATATACTTATTTGTATGTTTGGGGAGAGAGAGACAGAGAGTGACAGAGAGAAAGAGAAAGAAGACGACAGAGAGAAAGCGAGAGGGAGAGATATATAGAGAGATTTTGTGTTACTGAAATGTAACACAAATTGAATTATTTCTGGAAAATACACTGCCTATGTAGAGATTATGCCTCTAATTGTTCTCTAGGATTTGGGATGCTATCGCCACCCCCGTGCTCCTGAGACATTCTTCTGACCCTAACATTATAATTAACTCTGAAACATCTCTGGAGACATTTGCTGTACTTGAAGGTTGGTGTGGAAAGTCCCTTTTCCCTGGAGCCATTTTAATTAAAAAAAGAATATATAGTATGAATGGCTCAATGATAAATATTGTTGTTTCTGAATATAGGTTAAGTAGTCTTTTATGCATTATAATGGTTGAGTCATCTTGGAAGTAATAGAACCTCTTCAACTTTCCAAGGACAGTTTCTTGACAGACTGAGAGGAGGGACAGAATTTGAGAAAATAAGAACTTTCCAAGATCCATTTAAGGCCTTTTATCAGTCTGGCAAGTTAACATCATCTTGCCTTCTCTATGTGACTTGTGAGGCTAACTACAGTGGACAACTGAAGTATTCTGTTGACTAAGCAGTTGCTTCTACTTTCAGGTGAGTTTAGTACCAAAGATAAGTTATTAATATCTAAGGTGAAAAGTAAACTAATAAACAAATTTGGCTCTCTAAGCAGAGACATATGTTGCAGGTAATATATTTATAGAAAATATATCTATAAAATATTATGTCATATATCCATAAAAATAATTCATTCTTCAGATAATAGCACTTACTTCAAATTCATTTTTAATTTTTTCCTCAGTAACATTTGAATTTAATCTTAAGAAGTAAGTATTGGCATTCAAGAGTGAACTTTCACCCATATACCATGATATTTTCTTTCTCATAACTTTTTCCTATCATGTAAAATAATAAAATGTTGATTTTAATTAAAAAGAAAAAAATTAAAATATTAATTTGTGAGCTGTTACATTCTGTTTTATTTGGTGTTAATCCTGAATAATTTTCCCTTTTTGCTCTCATGCTTACCTGTTTAACTTGGTTTTATTTATTTATAATTATGCATAGCAAACTATATTTTTAATAGTCACAGAAGGATGTATGTGTTTTGTAGTGCAAAAGGGTGCATATTAACGCTGCAAATCCTTACTGCAGAATTTCTGACAGTTGAAAAGGGTTTAGAATCCTGAGGAGGGGCAGTTGATCCTGGAGACTTGATGAGAGTAGGAGGGTCAACTGAGCTCTATCTTTGGACTGAAAACCTGTCCTATATTCTGCAGCTTTTCTCTTAAGATTTGTTAGCTTGGCTATTTCCTTTGGATTTCCCTGACCTTCCCTTTCCCAATCCTCATTTTCCCTTCCTGAATTTCTGTGGGTTTTTGAAAGGAGGGTGAATCTGGGTGGTAGCTTTCAAACTTGTAGATTTAGTTTCCCTGTAGTCAAGTAGGGCTTCCCTTGATAGAAATTATCTCTTGAATCATTGTTTCCAACTTTCCTACCCCTTTTAGGCAACAAAACCTCTTGGGGCTGAGTTAGGCAGGTCCTTTCTCAGTCTCACATTCCTGTCTCCCTCCCCCACCTGAAGCTTTCCCTAGGTGGCTATTAGAGTTACCTTGTATCCCTCTGTCCTTTACAATCAACCCTGAAACTCAACAAACCCTGTTTGTCACTTAATCAAACCTTTGGCTAATTCATTAGTTGATTGATAAGAGAGGGAGAAGGGGAGAAAGGAACAATATTCTCTTTGGATTCTGAGGGAGTTGGAGGCGTCCATTTTGAGAGGAAGTGGTAATCCCTATACTTCCTCTGGACTCTTCCTTTGTGAACCTAAGAAACTGACTAGAAAGCCCTCTAGTCAGTTTCAAGCCATTCCTGGATAGCCCTAATCTTTTTCTGTAGAAGTGCCCTTCCTACCTGAAGGGCTCAGTCTGTTTCCCTTCAGTGTCTCTGTCTCAAACACCAGTACCCAGTCTGTGTCTCCCTTTGCTCCACTATTGTATATTCCTTATCTACTTTACTGCCTTAGGGATCCACAAACCCCTAATCACAGTGCTTTTGTCCCCTATTACAAACTTACCTGCCTTAATTTCCATTACAACTACCTTATCTCCCTACCTGCCTTTTAGTCCCTTACCACCTCAGTTTATTACCCTACTTGCATAATTCACATATTACATACCATAACCCCTGTTATTACCCTACTAGATTTATTCCCTTATTACAGTTTACAGTTTTTTAATCATCTTTTATTTTATCCCAGAGCTGTAGTAATGTCTTATATAGAGGACCCTTACCTAAAGGGGTCCTTTCCAAAATTTCTCTATTCCTATCAAAGGCAGCACTGTCCATTTATTGTCCCAGCTGCAAATGAGTGAGCCTAATTTTCCTGTTCATTCTCACCCTCTCCATTAATATTATCACTTGCTAAAATTTTATCAAATTTCTTTGCACAAAATCTCAGACACATTATTTCCTTCTTTAAACTCTATGATTCAGGCCCCAGTTGCTTTCTCCCCTTGACTATTGCATTAACCTCCTTAGTGACTGATCTCTTTGTTATACATTTTTATCTATGACAACCTATTCTCATAGTTTGTGGAATCATTTTTTAAGCACAGATGAGACTATCACACCTGCTGGCTCCAAACTCAATAAATTCTAGTGCCTCCCTAGTACTTTTAGAATATCAACTCCTTTGCTTGATGTTTAAAGTCCTTAAAAACTGAGTGCAACAAAATTTCCAGTTTTATTAAATGAGACTATTCTTCTTGCAACTATAGTTCAGTCAAGAAGACTTTGCTTTCTAAATTTCAGCACCACTCCCACATAGACCAGGATTTATGTGCCTTTAAACTGTAATTTTTTCCACATAGCATAGTTCCTGGTTCATAGTTATTTAACAAATATTAATTGATTGATTGATTCCAAGAGTGTCTACCTTTCAGAGTCCCAAAGATACCTTCAATATTATGCTTATTAAATTCTTGATCCCCGGTCTAGTTACTAGCTCCTTCCCACATTCTAATTATTTTCTATCTATTTAATATAAATATGTAAAGCACTTAGCCCAGTGTCTGGCAGACAGTTGTTTAATAAACATTTCTTCCCTTTCCCTTCTTTATATACAGACAGACAGACATATATATGCAAGATGTTTCCCTTGAGAGAATGTTTCACTATTGTATCTATTTCCTTATATTTAGAAGTGTCTGGTTCACTGTGGTTTTGATTGATGTGGAAAAATTAAAACATAACTATTAAAATGTTTATGCTTTAATGCAAAACTCTCTACTTTCATTTTAAAAGGGGACTCAAACATTAAACAAAAGGAAAAATATATCTAACAGTAATGAAACTCAAATGGGAGCCCAAAATCCCCTCTGACTACCAGGAAATAATTTTAAACATGGGGCTCCCCAGCTAAAAATTTGAACCTATCTGTCTATTTTGTCTTCTCCCTGTAGCTCAAGACTAGACTTGGAAAAGATACTTTATATTATTAGGTTTTAGGTGTCTATTCGCTAATATTTCTGTTCAAAAACACCTTTGTTACAAAATAGACAGTTTAGGGGATCACTTTTATTTTATTAAACCCTTAACTTCTGTGTATTGGCTCCTAGGTGGAAGAGTGGTAAGGGTGGGCAATGGGGGTCAAGTGACTTGCCCAGGATCACACAGCTGGGAAGTGTCTGAGGCCGGATTTGAACCTAGGACCTCCGTTCTCTAGGCCTGACTCTCAATCCACTGAGATACCCAGCTGCCCCCTACAGAATCACTTTTAAAGCTAACCATTTCTCCTTTACTTTTAAAACTAATTAAATGGTAATAATTTCTATTACAGATGAATAAATTTTGATTTCTGAATTTATGCATTAAAGAATGGAAACCAGGAACAATGTGACTGAATTCGTGCTCCTAGGACTAACTCAGAATCCTGAGATTCAGAAAATATTATTTGTTATCTTCTTACCCATCTACATAATAACTATGGGGGGCAACCTCCTGATTGTGGCAACAGTCATTTCTAGCCATTCTCTGCGATCTCCAATGTACTTCTTCCTTGCTTTTTTATCTCTTATGGATGCTGTTTATTCCACAACCTTTTCCCCTAAAATGATCATAGACTTACTATATGAGAAGAAAACTATTTCCTTCAGAGCCTGCATGATCCAGCTTTTTATTGCACACTTCTTTGGTGGAGCAGAGGTCTTTCTCTTGATGGTAATGGCTTATGACCGCTATGTGGCTATCTGTAAGCCCCTGTACTATTTGATTATCATGAGGCCACATACATGTGTTCTGCTGCTGGTTGTAGCCTGGGTTGGAGGTTTCCTTCACTCGGTGGTTCAGCTCCTTTTAATTTTCAGGCTCCCCTTCTGTGGTCCTAATGTCATTGATCACTTCATCTGTGACATGTACCCTTTACTAGAACTTGCTTGTACCAATACCTATATCATAGGACTCTCAGTGGTTGCTAATGGAGGAGCAATCTGTGTTGTCATCTTTACACTGTTGCTTATCTCCTATGGGGTCATCCTAAACTCCCTGAGGACTCACAGTATGGAAAGCAGACTCAAAGCTCTTTCTATTTGCATATCCCACATTACAGTTGTTGTCTTATTCTTTGTACCTTGTATTTTCATGTACGTTAGACCTGTCTGTACCTTCTCCATTGATAAAACAATAACTGTTTTTTTTACTATTGTCACCCCTATGCTGAACCCCTTAATCTATACTCTGAGAAACAAGGAGATGAAGAATGCCATGAGGCAGCTCTGGAGGAGAAAGGATGGCCCAGCCAAACACTAACATCCTGCAAGAGAAACTCAAAAGGGCATTCTATGTTTAAGACTCTTTTCCTTGGGAACAAAAAGGTGGTTAATGAAGAGACCATCTTCTCTGTCAATCAACTGATATATAAACACTGTTTTATCATTAGTGTCAGGGCCCCTGAAGTTGCTTTTCCTTAAAATCCTACTCTAAAAGTTCCATGGACTCCTAAGGAAAACAACTATTCATTTTGTAGTTGGGGACATTTTTTAAAAAGAAAATTGGTTCTATTGACCATACTCTATAACTGATATTATACAAGAAGAATGCTGAGAATGTATTATGAATGGGAAGGCTTGTGTGGGAATATATTTCCTTACAAAATAAATGTGCTAATTTCACTATTGCCTTGAATATTTTATTATTCCAAGTTTTAAGTATATATTAACTGAAATCTGTAGAAATCTGTGATTATATTTTTGCTGTGTTGTGAGATGAGATATGATCCTGAGAGTAGACATCTCAGTTTATGGAAGATATGAGTTCCAGTGTTCCTTTGAACCTATAAAATCTATGTAACCCTGAGTAAGTCACTAAACTTCTGTGTGACTAAAGTCATTCTTTAAAATAGTGTTGCAGAATATTTGTCAATCCCTTTGCTCAGTATCATCCTATAAAATGCCCTCAATATTCCCAGAAAAATTATTGTATTCATGTATTTACATATTATATTTGTAAATATGTATTTACTTTTCCAATTTCCAGTGTAATGAGCCAGAGACATTTGTGGAAAAGTTAACCAAAATTTTATCCTGTTCTTAAGGTCAGAAGGGCCATTTTATCATTTGGCTCAAATTCTAATATCTTTCCTCTAATTTGTATTGATATTTTAATCAAAATTATTTTTAGTACAAGAAGTTATAAATATTTCTATTCATATTCTTGTTGTTTAAATATTGAAGTTGAGGCCTATTAGGGATTGATTGGCCTGTAGCATACAGAGCTAGTTCAGGGAAAAAAACCAAGTATAATAAAGCCTCTATTTCTTTTTCTATAAACTTTCCACCCATGAATAATCCTTAACCATCATGAATATAGTTAGAAGATCTTTGTACAGTTGACTCAATACAGTATAAAACTGTCAACCTTGTAGTTATGAATATTTTCTATATTATTTTACCAATATTTTGTAGACTGGTCTAAGATCATCCTTACAATCATTGTAATTTGTATATTGTATACAATAAATTGTAATTAAGATAAGTAATTTTATGCAAACATTCCATGATGAATAAAAAAAAGAAAAGGAAAAAGTCTTACATTTAAAAAATATCTCTAAATGTTTCATTTCATTTCTTTCTTTTTTTATTAAACTCTTACCTTCTGCCTTGGGATCAATACCATGTATTATTTCCAATCAGAAGAGTGATAAAGGCTAGGCAATTTGGGTTAAGTGACTTGCCTAGGAAGTGTTCTAGGCCAGATTTAAAAGTAGGACCTCTCACCTCTAGGCCTGGATCTCAATACACTGAGCTACCAAGTTACCCACTAAATGTTTCATTTCTCAAAATAGACTTTGAAAAATGGAGATAAAAATAGGTGTTACTTACCACTTACAGGACTTTTCGACAATTTAGTGGACAAATCTATTTTTGCCATATATTGGAGATTGGGATAGAGACCAGGGAAAATTTGAGAAGCCTCTAAAACAATAGTCCTAAGCAAATCAAAATAATGAATATACATTCAATGATTCTTCTGGTCCAGGAATTGTGCTAGGTGTTAGAAATAGGAATATTAACAGCATAGTACCTGACTTTAAGGAGATAATTTTTAATTGTATGGCAATCAACAAAGATATTTAAACAGAATACAGAAAATTGCAAAGACATAAAAAAATTTTTCCAAAGAAAAATAAATTCTAAAAATTGGAGGAGAAAGGATCAGAAAATATTTCATGAAAGAAGTATTTAGCCTAAACTTTGAAGAAAGCTGTTTTTTTAATGAGATAAAAATGAGAAAGGGATGCATTCCCACCGTAGTAAACTTTATGACCAAAGGAATGAAGCAAAGGAAAGTCATTTACAATTAATAACAAGAACAACATTTTGAAAATTCAAATGTCAAATGCATGAAATATAATCATGGGAAACAAGTTCAATACATATGGGAAATATAATGAAGTTGGCTGCAAATATCAAAGATAATATTTTTGTTATTGTTATAATTGTTGCTGTGTTGTACTATATTTTCCTATATCAGTAATATGGAGTCCCTGAAAATTTTTGAGTAGGAGGAGAAGGACAGTAAGATAAAGTAGAAGGAAGAGAAGAGAAGAAGGAGAAGAAGGAGGAGTAGAAGATGATAATGATGAAGGAAACACAGAAGGGAAAAAGAAGAGGGCAGAAGAAAGAAGAGAAGGTGAAATTTATAACAGGAATTCAAGATTAGTTTAATATTAGGAAAACTATCACCATAATTGAGCATATCAATAACCAAACTAACAGAAATCACATGATTATCTCAGGAGCTGCAGAAAAAGCCTTGGATGAAACACAACATCTCTTCCTATTGTTTTTAACTAGAAAGCATAGGCATAAAAGCACCTTTCCTTAAAATGATAAGTAGTATTTATCTAAAACCATTAGCAATATCATCTACAATACAGTCAAGATAGAAACCTTTCCAAAAAGATCAGAGGTGAAACAAGAATGCTTGCTATCACTATAATTCTATCTTTTTTTTTACTAGAAAAGCTAGCTTCAGCAGTAAGAGAAGAAAAAGAAATAGGAGTGAAGTATGTAATGAGAAAACGAAGCTATCACTCTTTGCATATGATATGATGGTATACGTAGAAAACTCAACTAAAAACTAGTTGAAATAATAACTTTAGCAAAGTTACAAGATACTGTCATGATTAAAATTCTCTGTAATTTTATATTATTTCATAATCATTCATTACTAAAAGAGAGAGAGTAGCAAATGATCACTTGGCCATGTATAATTAATCTGAGTTTGCCACACTTGTCATCAAAAGTAGCCATGCCAACAAGAATTCCAAGATCAAGAGCACCAAAAGCCAAAAAAAAAATCTCCAAAAGCCCCTTCTACTTCCTCATTTGCTTCTCTTGTGTATCCATTGACATCACTCCTTCTGGGTCTCTCTGGTTGGGCAAATTTGACCTCAGTTCACATCAGAGCCCAATTTTCTAGAGGCCAGTCTCTTCCAGAAGGCCATGGAGCCACAAGACCTTTTGCTTCCTCTTTAAGTGAGTACATTTGTCCAGTCAAAGGATGGCTCTGATGGTGACAAAAATGTTTTTTTCAAAAAGAATAAAAACTTGAATTTTTATTAAATTCACAAAATATAAAATAAACCCACATAAATCAAAGTACTTCTGTATATTATTACAAATAATGTCCAATAACAAGAGATTATAGGAGAAATTCCATTTAAAATACTTGGGCATCTATTTGCCAAAGCCAATATAAGAATTATGTGATCAAAATTATGAAACACTTTTCACATAAAGTCATATCTAAACAATTTGAAAAACATTAATTGCATATAGGTAGGCCAAGCTAATATAACAAAAATGACAATTCTACGTCAATTAATCTACTTATTCAGTGCTAGCCATATCAATCACATTACCAAAGAACTATTTTAAAGAACTAGAAAAAAAATAATAATAAAAGTCACCTTGAATAACAAAAGATTCAGAATATGAAGAGAATTAATGAAAAGAAAAATATGAAAGGATGGTGGTCTGGCAGTACCAGATCTTAAATATAGTATGAAGCAATAATTATCAAAATAATATAATACAGTAATAGAGTGGTGTAGCAATGGATTAGATTAGGGGTAAAAGATTTTAGCAATCTAGTGTTTAATAAACTCAATCCCAGGTTTTGGGATGAGAACTCACTTTTTGACAAAAACTGCTGGGAAAAGTAGAAAACAGTATTGCAGAAACTCAGTAGTATTGTGAGGAAGATTTTTATTTAGTTATTAGCTTAGTATTAGTATTAGACCTAACAGGAAGGGCTGGAGAATTTCATATGGAATGGGGAAGCAGGAAGTGGCTTGCATTCTCTGAGAAGGACTCCATGATGGATGGGATAAGCAGTAACTGATTCCCTGGGAGAGCTCAGAGCTAGTGCAGTTGTGCTCTGATTCCCTGGGATCCTGGAGTGTGGTGAAGGCTGGAAGCAGAGAATATTAATCCTGCATGAAAGCATGGGGTAGGGAGTGATCTGCGATCTGGTGGATAGCTTGTAGATTTTCTCTCCCTACTGGGCTACTTTGGACCATGGGTTCTGGAGGAGTTGGTTCCTGGCATCCTGAAAACATCTCTGGACTCTACTGTGAGGATTCCTACCCCTGTACTGTTATTCTCTAGGCCTTGCCTGGCTTAGGTCTTGTAAGGATTAAAAATGATGAAGGCTGAAGTTATGAGGTAAATTAATAGTTTAATTATAGCCATGTTGAAAAATATATATACGACGACTATTTTTTTAAAATTGCACTCATCCATATCTCCACCCATCTTCCTTAGTCTCGCATGCCAGAGAGAGCGAGCCTCAGCTCCAGTTCCTAAATTTAAGTTGAGCTCTACATTGGTTCCTGTCATCTGACATAATCATGTCAGAAACCGGAAACCCATTGGATCACAGAAAATTAATCTCAAAGTCCCCCACATGTCCACAGGAAGTTTATAAATACTTTTAAATGGCACCTCCCTGAATTCCAAACAGCACAGTCTTATAGTAGTATAGATAAGTCCCTCCTTTGACCCTGTGATTTGCCCTTAGCTTGTAAGAGTAGAATCTCTTATTCCCATCCTTTATTATTGTTTCCCTCAATTAAATTGTTATAAACCTTTACTGCTGGTTCCATAGGCCTTTGCCTAGGTGGGCTGAGTGACTGTTGGGGCCTAACTACCATTTTCTGTTCACAGTTACCTCCTAGTAGTTAAACCTGGTCTCCCTACCTTATTTGGTCCAGTCATCTGTCATCCCTGTCACCCCCACACCCCATTGTGAACCCACAGATAATATTTAGTTAACTTCCCTGGTAATTCACCTTTATAGTTGAGACCAATATCTCATACCCTAAACCAAGATAATGTCAAAATGGGTATAAAATTTGGACAAAAAAGTGATATCATAGTAATTTAGGAGAACATAGAATAGTTTGCCTGTCAGAACAATATACACAGTAATAGCACTATTATACTATGATCACCTGTGACTGACAGCTATTATTGGTAGTACAATGATCTGGGACAGTTCGGATGGACTTATGACAAAAAATACTTTCTATCTCCAGAGAAAAGAACTGTTGGAGTAGGAAAGCAGATCAAAACACACTATTTTTCACTTTCATTTACTTAGATTTTTATTTAGATGTTTTGGTTTAATATGATCATTCTCTTACAAAAAAAATGAACACTATGGAAATGTTTTCCATGATAATATATCTATAACCCAGATTAAATTGCTTACCACCTCTGAGTAGGAGGGAGGAAGAGAGGAAGATATCTTGGATTATATAATTTGATAAAAATTATGTGGGAAACTATTACATATAATTGATAAAATAAAATTTCTTTATAAAAAATAGAGCTTCACAAGCAAACATGGGGAGCATGGAGGAGGATGCTAGGGTCTGGCGAGGACACAAAGTAAGGGACTATAGGTGGGAGTGTGAGAGATCTGGGAACTGAACCAGAGTGGGAAGGGAAGAATCTAGGAGCCATGGCACTCCTAGGTTTTTTGTTTATTTGTTTTTTTTAGGGATAATGTTTTCTTGATTTCAAAGTGGTTTAGTCATGGGAATTAATATGGGCTAGGGTGATGTCATGTATGATTATGCTATCAGAAATGACAAATGGAATGCCTACAAAAATCCCTTAAAAGACTGCTACGAACTGATGCAAAGTGAAGAGAGAACAAGAAGAATATTGTTCGCAATAACTACAATAAAATATAATGCTCAATTGTGAATTATTTTATTTAATCTCACCAATACAATGATCTAAGACAACTCCAAAAGACTCATGTTGAAAAGTGCTGTCCATCTCCAGAAAAAGAATTTATAGTGTCTGAATGTAGTTGGAATGATACTATTTTTTCACTTCATTTTCTAATATTTTTAATATACACCTTTTTACAACATTACTAAGATGAAAATATTTTGCATGATTGTATATGTATAACCAATACCAAATTGCTCACTTTCCTAGGGAAGGAGAAGAGAAAGAAGGGAAGGAGGGAGTTTGAACTCAATTTTTAAAAATGATTGTAAATATCATTTTTATGTGTAATTGGAGAAGTAGATACTACATGTCTTCTTGACTGTTTCAAAGCTATACTGTGAAAAGGAATTTCTCAGTTGAGTCATAATGCTTGAACACACCTATATCTCCTTAAAATAACTGGCATTTACAAGTGAATTCAGCAGCTGTTTAATGGTTAAATAGTAAATAATGAGATAGAAAATAGGAATATGACTGAATTTGTGCTATTGAATCTCAAGGGCTCTTGACATGCAGAAAAACATATTTGTTACATTTTAATCACATATCATCACCGTGATGAGTAATATATTCATTGTGATTTCTATGGCCTCTATCATATTCTGCTTTCTCCAATATGCTTCTTTCTAGCCTTCTCTTCTTTGGAAGATGCTTGCTACCCATCATGTGGGATCCGTATTGCTGAGAGGGGTTCAGGCTGCAGCACAGAATTCCATAGTGCCCCACAGAACTCTGAGAGAGGGGGCAGTTAGAGGCAGTTGGAGTCCTGGGATAAAAAGGCAGGTCTCCCTGCTTGTGGAGTCTTTGGTCTTGGGAATTGGGTCTTAGGTCTTGGGTGTTGGGTCTTGATCCTGATTTGGGAGCTGTCTCTGCAAGCTATGTGGCTCTGAGCTGGGCCATTCAGTCTCTGACTAACAAACCTTTGATTAGACCTTTCAACAATACCACTGTTTATCTTAGTTTAGCTATCTAGGTTTAGAAGATGAATATTTATAGGGATACAGAGATCAGCCATTCAAGATACATTTCCCCCTTTAGGGGGAGGGTCTATTTTAGACATAAATGTTTAGGTTGTTTTTTCCTTACCTATCAACCCTAAGTGATATTCCCCCTTCCCATTTCCTGATATCATTAAATCCTTATTAACTAGGAACAGTGTCTGGATATTGACAATTTGGGAAATATATTCACATCCTCCATTAACCAAATTCCTCTTACTGGTGTCCCTGAAGTTAATCCTAATCTCTGAGCCAGTGAATTTTTAAACAGGAAGCTTCACTAATTCTGTCCTGTGGGAAAATAATTCCAAAAAAATATATCATCATAAGGAGTTTAGCCTTTCTCCCCCTTACCATCTAGGCCCTGAAGTTTTCAAGCCAGATTGTCCACCATTACCAAACTGTTAACTGACTCCAACTGCTTAGTGGGAGAGGGGAGTTGAAGGAGCACTTCCACAAGATCCGGCCCCTCCCTTCCTGCCAACTTGCTTATGTGTCTGTATGTCTCTCCAAAGACCTGGGATTAGGGAGACCTCATTGCTTTCTACAGTTTCCCTGATCCTACAATCATCAAAGGTCCCCCAAATTTTTGTTAATTTGTCCTGTGAGGAAAGTATTTTCTTCAATGTGTGCATGACCTAGAGTTTACTAGTACATTTCCCTGTGCCTTCTGAGATTGTCCTCAGAGTAATTGCCTTTAATAGTTATATGACCACCTGCCAACCTTTGTGCTAAACAAAGATAATGAATTACCAGTTTTGATATCTCGTTTCTGAATTAGGTGGACTTCCTACATTGAACTGGACATATTTTCACCATAATCTGGACCTCTTCTGTGGGTCCAGTGTCTTTATGTGTCCAATCGCTTTATGTGTAATATTATTCCGTAGATTCAGCTTGCCTGCCCAGACTATCCTCATTGTTCTCTTTATCTTTACCAATACAGGTTTCATTTCAATGATTATTCATGTTGTTTTAACATTCTCCTATTTCTTGTTGGATTCTTTGGAAAATTACAACTCTGGATGTATCGATCTAGGAGGGCTTCAAGTTTTCTTTAGAAATATAAACAAATGTATTTAAGATCTGAGTCTTTTCCCAAAATGCATGTTTCATAAACTTTACCATCATTTTCTATGACAAATTCTAGTACTTGTTTCCTGATTAAAAACATAAATGAAAACACATGTTTTTGGAAGATTCTGATATATTGTCAAATGCTCATGTATTTTTCTAACCTAGTACTATCCAAATGTAAATTATTATTATATAAACCAAATACCCAGAGACTTGTCTTTTATTTTTCTAAAACTGAGAATTAAATCATGTTTACTAGATAATAGACAATGTGAATGCAGCAACAATCTATATTTTAAATTTTGTTACATACCTTGCTACATACATTGTTACATACATGTACCTTGTTACATACATTTCAGTTGCACACATATATGCAAAAAATTATTACATTTTTATGTTGGTTGTTGCTGAATAAACTGCTGGATGTTTGGTGCTATATGAAATTTTATTTCTGGTTAAAATCCCAGAATTCAGTTGTTATGGATGCCAAAATGAATAATAATAATAAAAAAGAGATGAAGAAAATTAATTGGAAGAACATGAGTTCTTAAAACATTTTTATAGACTGCATTTGGCAGTCTTATGATGCCTATGATTCCCTTCTCTGAGAAATATTTGATGCAAATATAAAAAAAATGATGGGAATGCTCAATTACATTTAGGTAATAATAATATAATAAAGATATAATATTTCTCTTTCAAGATTACACTCCCCTAGAAATCCACAAATTTTATTGGTAGGCCTTATAGACTACAGTTAAGAATATTGCTGAATTTCCTCTTTGAAAATTGATTTTGAGGGACAGCTAGGTAACTCAATAGATTGAAAGCCAGGTCCAGAGACAAAGATCTTGGGTTCAAATCTGACCTCAGACCCTTCCTCACTTTGTGACCCTGGGTAAGTCATTTAACTCCCATTGCCTAGGCTAGCCCTTATCACCTGTTGCCTTGGAACCAATAAATAGTATTGATTCCAAGGCAGAAGGTAAGGGTTTAAAAAAAAGAGAATTTATTGTAGAGCTCATTCTCTTTCTGACATACTTATAGATTATGTTTTAAACCTATTTCATTTAAATTATGTGTGTAGCTATGTGAATACTTCCATGGGCACACTCATGCACATGCTTGTTTCTGTCTACTTTTGTCACTGGAAATAACTGCTGGTTTCCTGGAATGAAGGCTGATGTTAGAATGGAGAGATTATACTTGAGTAACATTTTATTCATTACAAGAAACTGATTCTTTAAAGAAAAAAATTATAAAAGGTGAAGACTCTAGCCAAAATATTTCATTGCTCTTACTTGGAAAAAAACATTTCTACTTGCAATGAGCTTAGGAGTATAAACAAAGGTAATTGAGTAATAAAAGCATATGTCTTCATTTCTAATATTTTATAAAGAATTGGATGAGGAAGTGTTCCTAGATCAACTACAAGTTAAAGGCCATTGATAGGCAGAAACCAACTTTTTTTTACTATCCTTTAGCATCAACAGTGTCAGTTCCCAGTTCTAAGATATTTGAGTGTTGTTTTTCTTTTAATGAGTCTCTTTAAGCAATATAGGGGGTTATCAAGATATATAGTTTTTCTCTCTCCTCTAGACAAATAAAAGGGCCCATCCTATTCTTATTTCAGCTCAAAAATTATACTGCTATTGCATTAAGGTCAATATCTTTTCAATCACCCTGGGCTTGAAATAGGCGCATAGAAACAGTGCATTTCTAGTGGACACCATGTCTCCATTTTATTAAATGAAGTCATGTGAACTTGAAATTGTAGAGTTAGGAATGAAAGGAAATTAAAGATCAGGAACTTTTGCCAAGGAATTTTGGAGAATGGAATTGTTATTAAGTCTTCATCTTGAATCTTTGGAACTGGATACTGAAGCAATGAATAAGAGGCTTCCTGACTACAAGAGATAGAGGGACAAGAGAGAAAAGAATCAAGAATTTACTGTTTGTGTTGCTCCCCTGCCTCTTTTATGTTCATTTTTTAATACTCTTTCCACTTACAATGTGGCAATTTCTATCATCATCAAAAGACATCCATCAAAATGTTGGGATAGAAGTAGTCATGGAAGGGGATGCACCTAAGGGCAAGGTGTACCTCTTAGACCACCCTAGCCTAACCCTACATGTCCAATGACTAGAGTAAAATGGAATGAACATTTTTTAAGCAGAATTTTCCTTAATACCAAGCAAACATCATAGTTTCTATGACTCCTGGGATTTAGGGAGGTCAATCTGATCAAATTCAATTTGATACTTCTGGAATTCCAAATCTCTTTTGTATTTTTCCCTAACTTAGGAAGGGAAGAGACAAAAAAATTTATAATGACACCTTTTCCTATGTTGCTCATAACCTAGGCCAAAAAAACTCAAATAGTTTCTCTAGACTAAGTGTACTACAGTATCTTAAGAATATATTATGCCTATCTATTACATGAAAGCACTGGTATCATTTGTATTAGACTCTTTATTTAAGGAATGGGGAGGAGAAGGATGAAGAGAATATGAATCAGACAATTTCAGAAAACAATTGTCAAAAACTGTTCATACGTGTAATTAAAAAATAAAGGGGATAGCTGGGTAGCTCAGTGGATTGAGAGCCAGGCCTAGAGATGGGAGGTCCTAGGTTCAAATCTTACCTCAGACACGTCCCAGCTGTGTGACCCTGGGCAAGTCAATTGAACACCATTGCCTAAAAAAAATTAAATAAATAAAAATAAAAAGTTAAATTAAAAAGAATGCATAATGCCTGCATAAGCATAATTTATGAATGTACATACACACTTGCAAAGCACATATATCAAAGTTTGTAATAATGAGTATATGTTCATTTACACCCATATTGTGTGCACTATGTATGTGCAGATGTAATTATATATATTTATATATGCACAGAGACAGAGTAACTTGTTTAATTGATAGAATCATACATAGCTATAGGGGACTTTAGTCCAATGTTTTCCTTTAATATTTAAAGAAAATGAAATCCAGAGAAATAAAGTGCTTTAGGAAACGTAAAACCATTAATATGTGATAGATAGAGTCAGGATTTCAAGAAATGTCTAGGTAGTGCCCTCTTCACTATATGAACCATTCTACTTCCCAAGTTCACTATCATGCAAAACATTTTGATAGAGGCACATTCAGACTCCGTAGAAAGAAACATTTTCTGTTGATTCAAAAGTAGATTGTAGTATTTAAGGAATGAATTCATTTCTTCCACTTCAAAAATAAATGTCTAGATGGACATAAAGAGCTTATGCAATGACTCTATCAGCTGTATCAAGAGTGCCCTTCCTGAGAGAAGTGTATGCTTTCAGAGGTCTTTGAACTAAAAAAAAATTATCATTGTTGGGAAGATAGACCCCTACCTTCTTATACCTGATTGGATTTTCGTGATAGTGATGGATTTAAGCTAATCAATATTGTGATTCTAAAGTGAATAATATAATTTCATTATAATCTTAATTATAATTAGTAGAATTCATGATTTTATGATATATGATTTATATATATTTATTTTATTAAATAATATGTTTCATATATATGTATATATATGTATATATATATATATATATAAATTTATAAGGATTTCTAACTGAAGCATAAAACTTCTTTTAAGGGATTTCTAATGCCTCCCTAAGTTTGTACTTCCCTTTACGATAAGATGCTGATCATCTGAGTTTCATGTCCAGATATGGTACAAACATCCCAGTGATTCCAAAAGTGGGTGCTACAGCCCCCTGGTGGGTACTGTCAGTGATCCAGGGGATCGGTGATGGCCACAGGTGCACTTATCTTTCCTATTAATTGCTACTAAATTTTAAAAAAAATTAATTTCCAGGGGGTTAAGTAATATTTTTTCTGGAAAGGGGACAGTAAACCAACAAAGTTTGGGAACCACTGATCTACACCCTTCCCTTTTTGGAAATAACCATAAGTAATGTCTCATTTAAAATCACTTGAGGTCCTTAAAACTATGTTTCCTGTGGTCCAATAGGTTTCCTGTTTTGGATTATGTATTCAAGGTTAGGGACTGTTTTAAATTGGGGGGAAGTGACTTTGGACAGCCTCTTGAGCTACCTGAGCATGCTGGGAGAGGAAAAGGTAAATGGCTGAGGGTGAGGTTGGAATAGGTTTCTTACAGGCGCGTGGTCAGTTTATCTCTATCAGCATGGCTTTTATTAAAATACTATTCTCCCTTTTGATCTTGGCCCTCATTATTTTTTTAAATTTTAAACCCTTAACTTCTGTGTATTGACTTATAGGTGGAAGATTGGTAAGGGTAGGCAATGGGGGTCAAGTGACTTGCCCAGGGTCACACAGCTGGGAAGTGTCTGAGGCCGGATTTGAACCTAGGACCTCCTGTCTCTAGGCCTGGCTCTCAATCCGCTGAGCTACCCAGTTGCCCCCTTGGCCCTTATCATTTTTAATCATAACAGTAACATCCTTCCCCTCCACATCAGTTGAGTCTTAGGTAATGGTCATCATTATTCTCTAAATAAGGGTATTGCCTTGTGATTTAACCTTTAGACCAATGGTTCCCAAACTTTTTTGGCCTACCACCTCCTTTCCAGAAAAAATATTACTTAGAGCCCCATGTCACATACTATCACCTCCTCCTTACAGTTATTCACAGTCCCAAAATGCACCTGTGGCCATCATCACCCCCCTGGATCACTGCAGCACCCACCAAGGGGTAGTGATGCCAACTTTGGGAATCACTGCTTTAGACTAATATGGGCTTTCCTAAATGAACTAATCAATCAGCTTTGTTGTTGGGTAACTGAGAGGGTCTATATGATGTTATGTCTTGGGATATAAGTCATGCACCTTGTATGGAAATATTCATTTTGTTAACGTACTAGTATATAAACCATGTCTCTGCCTCTTTGTATTGTCTCTTGCTGGTGTCTGACTGTGTAATAATACGTGCAAGAGACCAATTTTGTCAGAAGATTTGACCCTCTTCCAATAAAATCTAACTTTCTACCTTGACATGGAGAATTTGACTTATTTGACTTTAGTTATCTAAATTGATGATATCAATGTTGTGGATTTATTTTTCCCAACATCATCATCATCATCAGTTGTAGTAATATGAACATCAATTATAATTTATATACCACGGGCTCCCTGGTTGGCTCCCTGGTTGTCATGAAACTATTTTTTTAATTTCCTTTTAAAAATCATTACTTCCTTCTCTAGTTTCTCTAAAATGGTTAGCATAGAGATCTCTTTTGTCCTTTCATATTCTATTGTGGATCATATCTACCCATGCAGAAGCATTAGACAGTAATTAAAGTGTAAGTTCTAAAAAGGGCAAACATTGTCTTGAAGGTTGGGTGTTCCCTGGTTTAGCACAGTGTTAATGAAATTGTTCATAAAAGTTACTTGATGATTCTTTAGAGAATTGCATTAAATAAATATGAATAATCTGAAGACTTGAGTTAGTTTAGCAGATTTTTTGCCTTCTTTATATGGGAGCCAGGGGATAATAGTAAAGTAAAAATCATTCCACACCTTCAAAGTTTCTCTCTAATGTTCAATTAACATGAAGTTTAATTGTGTCTTTGCCACATGTATCTAATTAGAGAGTTTTGCACATGGGATCTCATTACTGTCGAAAAAGATGCTTCACAGAATGTATTCCCAAACACAATAGGTGGAAGAACTTTTGAAGCTCCAGAGAAAGGCATTTTCCAACACTTCCTGGAAGGTTATGTTTATTAGCCAACAGAGACTTATTCTAAACGAGCTAGTTGTCACTTCCCTGGATGTACATTCTCTTCTCACTGGATCACCCGATGCCAGCTGTCTGTGTATCTGGGAATGAGTCCCAGTCCAAAGGGCTCATAGGTGAGACTTCTGTGTTAGGAGGCTAATTACACAGACTTTGAAGACTTAAGCTATGTCTGCCCAGTAGCTGGCTAGATCGTTTCTATTGAGATTCAGCTATCAATGTCATCATATCTTTGACTATCATCAGACTTTTACTGATGCTTTTAAAATTTAAGTCACCTTCTAGTTCAACACAAAACAAATAGCCTGGAGTTGGGAGAGCAGGTTTGTGAATGGATACAGTCCTAAGAAGACTGTCTACTTGCTGGATGTGAGAAATAATGTGCTGATTTCAGGAGTTTTGTCCCTTAAAGAATTTTCTGTCTCAATGGAATCAGTGTCTTTTCCCCATTACATATGAATCTACCTTTAATCTCACCCCATATTTTCATCCAGACATATTTCTGAATAAAAATAAAAATCATTATATGTAATATATATGCATATATACATTTACATAGATATGTATACATATATACACATACATAGACACGTATGAATGTATAGATGCATATAGATATCTGTATATATATATTTATATATATATATATATATATTCCTACTATATCTGTCATCCTTCAGCATTGGGTAGGAGAAAGAACATTGAAATGCAATTTAGAAAAAAGATATTTGAAACACAAGCCCACCAAATACTAATTATAAATGCTGGAATAAATCAGTTCTCTAAATGACATGCTCTAGTTACACCTCTGTAATAATAGGAGTAGTCATAAGATAATGGACATGGAGCTCTAAGGGACCTTAGTGGTCTTGGAATCTCATACTAATACTCTTATTTTACAGATGGTAAAACTAAGTACATAGAGATTAAGTCATTTGCTATGGGGTTACAAATTATATATATATATATATATATATATATATATATATATATGTATGTATGTATATATTCAAGATAGGGGTAAAACTCAGATATTCCATGTACAACAATATCTACAAGTACAATTCATCTCAACTCTTCCTTTCACCTCCAATTATTCTCCCAGCAGTTCAGAGAGGGGAAAAAAAATCAAACTTGAACTTCCTGACCAATAAAGTAAGTAATAATGGAAATGAATGGATGTCACTGTTCAACAAATGTTTTGTTGTATAGATTCACATCCTTGTTTTAACTTTTGTTAATTTTACTTAAGGGAGACTCAAATGAATAATTGGGAATTTGTCCTACTGCATACATAAATTAAGTACTTGTAAAGAATTAGGAAATAAAGGAGGGGTCAGCTGGGTAGCCCAGTGGATTGAGAGTCAAGCCTAGAGATGGGAGGTCCTAGGTTCAAATCTGGCCTCAGACACTTCCCAGCTGTGTGACCCTGGGCAAGTCACTTGACCCCCTTGCCTTACAATAAAAAAAAAGAAGGGGGGAATCTCTATAAATTCATTCAAACTTCCTCTTTATTGCCACACTCAGACAAATTACTAATTCCACAAAATTCTTCCAATACCCATTGCTTGTATTGTTTATATAGGCTTACTTAAGGTTGTATTTGACATTTAGGAATAGTTTTTCAAGTTCTTGAACTAAATTTTCTTGTTTATTTGACTGCAGAGAAAGTTGCTAATAGGAATTTCTGGGCAACAAACGCAAATTGTAATCTATACTTTGTCTTACCAGTCTTGTACCAAAGTGTTCAAATAACCAAAGATAAGGAATATTCATTTTTAGCAGCTATAATATTATATGGATGCCTATAATTTTTACAAAAAAATGCCACAGGAATTTTTTATTTTACATAATAAATAATCCTTATTTTCCAGTCATAAATCCAGCAAGTCTGCATATGCTTTTTCTTCTTAAAAGTCAAAAATATTTTATTCTTCAATTTTATTGAAAATTGAAAATTGCTTTATTATGGAATGAGGAATAATAATGATAAAGGTACTTAAGAAAATGGCAATTAATAGCATTAGAAACAAAAGGTTTGCAAATAACTTTATAAATATTACTTAATTTTATGCTTATAAGAACACTGAAAGTAAGTCTTATCATTATCCTCATTTTACAAATGAGAAAAACAAATGCAACAATGCCTAGCTAATAAATATCTGAGGCAAGATTTGAATCCAGGTCTTTTTACAAAGAGAGCTGAGGCAAAAGCAAATTATAAACTATAAAATTTTCATTAGACAAATACAAACTTTTCTGTCATTTTATAAAATTAATTTTGTAAGTTCAAAAAAAGATAGAACTCCCTCTTTTAAAATGTGTATTTTACAGTAATATGTAAATATTGGCATGTGTTTGATTAATTATTGTTTCCTGCTACATATGTGACTAATTATGTGCAAATAATATATAACTTCTTCATTACTTCAGAGCCACATAGTGAGAAGAAAATATGCTACTCCAGCTGGAATACTTGTCCTCATCGGAAGGGACCTTCATTCATAAACATCTATATTTCCACAGGATTTTGTCATTTCCCTTGAGTTCAGAGTCTTTATGAACATCAAATGGAAAATAGGAATAATGTGACAGAATTCATTCTTTTAGGTCTTATAAACAGCCCTGACATTCAGAAAATACTTTTTGTTCTATTCTTAATCACTTATATTGTCACTGTGGTGGGTAATGTGCTCATTGTGATCACTATTACTTTCAGCCAGACCCTGAACTCCCCAATGTACTTCTTCCTCACCTTCTTGTCTTTAATAGATGCATGTTATTCAACTTCAACTATCCCCAAAATGCTTACAGATTTACTCTCTAAGAGGAAAACAATTTCCTTTAATGAATGCATGGCCCAGGTTTTTGTAGAACATTTCTTTGGTGGCTCTGAGATTGTTATCCTCATAATAATGGCCTTTGACAGGTATGTGGCCATTTGTAAGCCTTTGCACTACACAACCATAATGAACCATCGCCTCTGCTGTTATTTGGTGGTTCTGGCTTGGACAGTGGGCTTCCTGCACTCTATAGGACAGATTTTCATGATAGTCTGGCTCCCTTTCTGTGGACCCAATGCTATAGACCACTTTATGTGTGACATTATCCCCTTGATCCAGCTAGCCTGCACAGAAACCTTTTTCATTGGTCTACTAGTTGCTGCTCATGGAGGGTTAACATCTATGATTAGTTTTATTATCTTAATGGCATCCTATGTTGTTATCCTTTACTCTCTGAAAAGTTACAGCTTGGCAGGGAGACAAAAGGCCCTCTCCACTTGTATCTCCCATATCACTGTGGTTTTCTTGTTCTTTGTCCCCTGCACTTTCATGTATCTGCGGCCTCTGACTACCTTCTCAATGGACAAAACTGTAGCAATATTTTATACTATGATAACTCCCATGTTAAACCCCTTCATCTACACAGTGAGGAATTCAGAGGTGAAAAATGCTATGAGAAAGTTATGGAATAGAAAAGTGACTTCAGAACATAAATGAAATTCTTTATGAATAATATTATTTTCTAAAGACCTACAGGATCCACAGGTAAAAAAATGAGGAATCATCATCTTAAGGTCATGTAGAAAATGTGAATTCTTTTCTTCCAAATATCTGATGTTCCTATTCATTTATCCATGAATTCTCATCATGGACTCAAATATTTTTTCCTAGTAATGGTTACAACAAAATGGAAGAGAAAGTGATGTACATTTAATTTTCCTATTCTTTTAGTTAAGAGTTGATTGACATATAAAAGTGCCCAATTAGTTGTTTTTCATTTCTTGTTATTTATCAAAAAGGAAAGTGACAAATAATATATGATAATTTTTGAATAATTTTATTTTTGGTTAAATACTAGAGATTATGACAAAATCCTTGCCTTTTGAATTTGAGGTGTATAACTACAAAATGAGGTGACTTTTCAAGTAAGTGATTTTAAAAATCTCATACTCATATATTAACATTTTCAAATGATTTCAACATGTTCCCACAAATGAAAGTGAATTTTGTGTTTTGGAGATAGATATAAATCATATGGATAGAGTTATGGTAAATTATTGGGAGAAGTAGAATATATGGAAAAAAGAACATATCATCTTAGTTTATAAACAGATTAGATTTTAGTAACTATCTATTCATTTTGCAGAAAATAGAGACAAAGATGCCAAATTCTTTGACTAGGGATATAAAGCTCATGAGAAAACATCAAACCATTTGAACCTATAACTTCCCAATTCAAAGTTCATTTTAAAATTCAATAAAACTGAGAAAATCTGTTTTGAAAGACAAACATATCCCAGCAATACCACTACTAGGTCTGCATCACAAAGAAATAAAATAAAGGAAAAGGGTCTGATTATACATAAATCTTTAAAGCAACTCTTTTTATAGCAGTAAAGAATTGGAAACATAATGTATCCATGCATTAACTAGAGAATGGCTGAAGAAGTTGTGGTATGTGATTATAATGTTACATTATTGTTTTATATAAAAGGCAAAGAAGATGATCACAAAAAAACCCCTGGAAAGATTTATGTGAAGGGATATGTAGTGAAGTGAGCAGAACTAGAGGATCATTGTAGAGTAAGAGGAACTTTGTATAGCAAGAGCAGTAATAAGTATATTACAATGAATAATTGTAAATGACTAACTAATCCTTAGCAATGCAAGGATCAAAGTTAGCTTCAAGGGACCTATGATAAAAAATTCCACCACCACAGAGGGAACTTCAATGCAGCTTAAAACATGCTTTATTTCCTTCACTACTTTCTCTCTGGTTTAAATGATATGTATCTTTCACAACATGATAATAAAGAAATATGTTTTGCATAATGGCACAGGTACCAACCATATTACCTCCCATCTCAGAGTGAGAGGACAAGGGGGAAAGAGGGAAAGAGAAAACATGAATGGCAAAATGTCAAATAATGATCATTAAAACTGTATTTCCTGTAATCTAGGAAAATATATTAAAAATAAAAGCAATCATCTCCTACAAAAGTATTTATATTGTGTTTTTTTTGTTTGTGTATAAAAAAGGAGTCTAGGTGTTCTCAACATTGACAATATCATTGAAATATAGATATAGCTTACTAAGAGGACAGATGCTAGTACTTAAATGGTACTTAATTGATAGGAGTACCAGCAATGATAACAATTACTGCTCATCTGTTCTTCATCCTATAAAAATATTATCCATGTCATCCTATTAATACCACAGTTAGATAAGATCTATTTATTTATTGTACAAGGATATATCTACTGCCTTAGAAATGATCAGGGATACCATGCAGTAATTTGACCATAAGGAAGTCTTTCTTTTTAATTCAAATACAAACTATTTCCTTTTTCTGTATACATCTTTTTCATGGTATATCTATATAACATGAGCCCAGAAATATTGGTACTAAAGAAATGTATTATTTTGTTTTCCCAGCAACAAATTAGGGAAATTGCCAGGTCTTGTAAAGTTTCTCAAATTCATTCTAGATTTTTAGTCAGATCCCAACTCTTCCCTTTTCCATGTGCTCTACGATAAGTCATTTAATCTCTCTGATCTCCATGTTCCTCATATAGTTGAGGGTATGCGTTTTTTTGACTAAAGATAAGGCATAGTTTGTCCTCCTCCCCTTTCTTTGGTCCCCATCCTTAGGTGGGCAGAACTTTTCTTTATTCCATAGGCAAGATTTGATATTATCTTTCTTTGAACAAATGAAGTACCTATACTTTATTTAATCACTCAGACTAAATAAATAGATAATCAAAATGTTTCCCCCAAATAAGCAAAAAGAAAAATGTCTTTGAAGCAGTTACATATCACCTCCATGTTGGATTAGCTCTTTTTCCAAGTTTAACAGACAGTATCTTCCCAGATGCTGTTGTGATACAGACCCATTGACAGTCTTATCAAAACATGTATGCTAACAATTCCAAGGCACCTGTTCTGCCCAGATTATACTCTCCTTGACCTATCATTTTTCTGCTTGGAATAGTCTTTCTGTAATATTGTTATTTCCTGTTTCAGTTCATTTTTGTGTCTTCAACTTCATTCCACATGGCAGTAGCTCAGGGTATAGCTAGCAGCATAAGTGACCCAGGTTTTTGTGGCTGGAAGAAGTGATGATATTTGGGATGGTAAAACTAACTTGCTGCTTCCTTTGACTCTTTTGTCCATTCAAGCCAATGTTGTCCCACTTTGTGCTGAATGCCTTACTTTTCTTCTATTCCTCATAAGTCCAACAGTATCACTACTCCCTAATGGCCCAGTGAAATTAGAAGAGGCCAGGTCTGGGAAAATTATCTCAGATCAGTTTTAATCATTGACTTAAAAATCCTATCATTCACTTTTCCATATGAATAAAATAAAATAAAAAATAAAAAGTGATGAAAAACATCATCTAAGGAAGGAAGAATATGCTTACTGTCAGGTAATCATGCTGGTCTATATGTTTTGGAACATGTAATGGTACTGACAATTCTAGTTTAAATGAAATTCTCCCCCTATTAACTCAAGATGGGAAATGTTCTTTGATTCTGATGATAATATCATAGATTTAAAGATATTTAAGGCACTTAATATGCAAAGAAATCTTAGAGCATAAAAGAATAAAAAGGGAAATAAAAAACAATAACAAAGAAAAATATTAATGATACCAAAAATGAAATTGAAGAACAAGCAAAAAGAAATAATTTTTCAAGCTATCATGGCTTTATGAAGTTAGATAATAATGTGATACATCTAATTGCTTTTTTTGAAAGACTATAGTATCCAGGAATCTGTATTCTCCTCTGGTGAAACTATACTGATCAGTTGGAGAGACTAAAGAAAATAACAAAGAGGATTTCAAAGGATGACTTCAGAATCATGCCATGAGGACTGATTGATAGAACTGGGAAATTTAGTTTGGAGAACAGAACTTTGGTGGTGGGGAGAACGATAGGTATATTCTATTTGAAAGTTTGCTATGTAATCAAGAGAAAATATTTCTTTATTTTTTTGATTCAATAAATCAAAATAAGGAGGAATGGATAGACCTTATAAAATTAAGAATTTATAGCTACTTGGAATTTATGTCAAATTTACGTATAATACATAGCTAGTAGGGTTATCCAAGAGGGACTATGATAGAACCAGAATCTAAAAGTTGTTGACAAGCTAAAATGTTGAGTTCAATCCAATTTTCCTCTTAGTCACTTTAATATATTTATCAATAACATGATTGATCCTTCTTCTATAAAAGATCCCAACCCATTCATGGCATTTCATTCTGTGTGAATTTGACATCTTCAGTCTTATAATTTATGTATGATCCCCACTGAAACTTAGAAGCCTATTTCTACAGTAGATTCTTAATACTGTTCAATGGTGTTGGAAAGAGCTCCAACATTCATAGGTATTGTTATCTATAGTGGAAACCAGAATGAAGGGCATCATAATGCAATGTATGAAGTTGAGTTTCTCTCCACACCCAAATTAATCAATGCATGGAATAATAAAATAATTCATGCATAAGAGAAAAAAAGATATTTCTCCTCAGTGATCCCTTTGTGAGATGTGAATATCTTTTATTGTCCCATAAAATAAAGCAATTATTGGTTAAATGGTTAAATGGTTTAGTCACACCCAGTGACTCAAATCTATAAAATAGTACTCAGTCCACTAGGTATATTTGTTTAGAAGTGGAAGATTTTCGTTCAGTTATTAATAATTTCATTTCAGTGTATTACATTATATCCATATATTCCTTTACCAAAGAGCGGTATTTACTCTTCAACAAGATAGATATAATTCATTTGTGTGTGTTTGTGTATTTGTGTGTGTATGTGTGTACATGTGTGTAGTAGGGAAGACGCAAAGATAGGTAACCTGTGTGTCAGGGACATATAGAGGGGGTAATTGCATCTGCCTCCAGTACTTAGTTTACTGTTATCTTATATTTCTATTATTTTCTCTTTCTGCTCCTGGATGGTCTGATGTTACTTTTCATCTTTAGCAGCTACATACTCTTTGATAGGTGTTACTATAGGATGATCTTGTAGAACTGTCACTGGCAGGACTTTGTCATTAACTGCTCTTTGGTCTTATGATCCTAAGCATGAAAAAGTTGATCATGATCTCTGCTTCTTGCTTCTCACACCAGCTGATATTTTTGTCTGCCTTCCCCATAAAAGATAGCAGAATTGATTCTGTCATCTCTTCCTTATCTTATACCACAGGAGGAGAGGCATAAAAAATTCTTAGAAAGTCTGAGTCCTCATATTTGGAGTCCTATAAGGAGAATTATCACTAATGACTTCTTTGTATGATACCATTTTTTCCATTTCCAGAAAAATGGCGATGGTGGAGTCTTCCTTTCTGAAAAAAGAAGTTTGCCTCTAAGGGTCAAATTCTTATGGAAGAAAGAGTAGTTTTTCATCAATACCTATCTGAATTGGGAACAGCATGTTATAATGACTTCTGCTTAATTCTCTTGTGGGTGAATTTGATAAAGACACCTAGAAAGAATAGCAGATAAGGCAATGAATTAGGAGTTAAGTGGAACTGAGTTCAAATGGGCTCAGTCACTTACTTGCTGTGGGAGCCAGGGCAAATCAGTTAGCCTCTATATGTCTCCATTTATTCTGCTATAAAATGAGACAATAATAGCATCTACTAAGCACCTTTATGATAAATGTAAAATGAGGTATGAACTTTGTAAATCTTAAAAAATTAAAAAACTTTGCAAATGTTATTGTTCCTGTCATTTGATAATGGCACAATAAAATTCCATTAAGTTTATGTTCAGTAATTTGTCTATCTATCACTGAGTCAATAGGCATCTATTTTTCTTCTGGTGCTTTGCTACCTCAAATTATACTAATATGGATATTTTAAAAACTTTTACTTCATTGGAGTACATATATGCAGTTAACCAGCAGCTGCACAATATTTCCAAATAGATAAGACACACAGAAAGGGGAACCAGGGACTCAGAGTAAAATAGGTTATGAGTTAAAGTCTAAGGGAAGAGGAATATAAGGTGAGAATAAAGACACAAAGACAAGGAAAGTTCCAACATAAGTAACCTCAGTTGGATAAGAGCTTAGCCCTTAGCCAACATACTGCTATTTTATTGGGGTTACAACAGTATGGGGGAATGGAAAATAATTAGGCAAGTGATCCATTACATTAACATTATGAAGTAATCATCAGGAGATACAAACTGCTGGAATCTAAAACAATAGATGTAGCTAACGTCTAGATCAGGAATCCATATGGCCTAAGGTATCTAAGCTTGCTTGATACATATATTAATTGATTCATAGGTAAAATAAGTAGATTGAGATAACCTATTAGTCTTCCAGAGTGCAATCTCAGGAAAGGACTAGGAATTTGGCAAGGTTGAGGTTCAATTTAACTCAAGCATATAGAAACCAATCTTAAGAGTTGGCTATTTGAATGCTCCTAAAATAACATCAAAATTAATAAGCCTGGACTCTTACAATATCAATATGATGTATAATAGCTGGATCTCTAAATCAAACTGTATAAATAGTTATATGAATTTTATACACATTTTCACATTATTTCCAGAATGGATAAATTGGCAGTATTGACAATAATAAATTTGTATTCTCATCTTATGACTTTTTCTGTTTTTATCTTGTAGCATGATCACTTGTCACAAATAAAGAATCCTTATGAATCCTCAGGAGTCTTGTTTTTTTATTTTTTTAAACATTTATTAATATTCGTTTTTAACATGGTTACATGATTCATGCTCCTCCTTTTCCCTTCGCCCCCCCGCACTTCCCCCACCCATGGCCAATGCACATTTCCACTAGTTTTGTCAAGTGTCCTTAATCAAGACCAATTTCCAAATTGTTGGTAGTTGCATTGGTGTGGTAGTTTCGAGTCCACACCCTCAATCATGTCCACCCTGACCCATGCGTTCAAGCAGTTGTTTTTCTTCTATGTTTCCTCTCCTGCAGTTCTTCCTCGGATATCAAACTTCCTTGGATATCAAACTTTCCATTTAGCCCTGGTCTTTTCTGTGCAAATACCTGGAATTCTTCAATTTTGTTGAATGCCCATACTTTCCCCTGGAAATATATAGTCAGTTTTGATGGGTAGTTGATCCATGGTTGCAGGCCCAGCTCTCTTGCCTTTCTGAATATCGTATTCCAAGCCTTGCAATCTTTTAGCGTGGAGGCTGCCAGATCCTGTGTGATCCTGATTGGTGCTCCTTGATATTTGAATTGTTTCTTTCTGGCTTCTTGTAAGATTTTTTCTTTTGCTTGGAAACTCTTGAATTTTGCAATTATATTTCTGGGTGTTTTCTTTTCTGGATCGAATGTCGCAGGTGTTCTATGAATCCTTTCAATGTCTATATTGCCCTCTTGTTATAGGACTTCAGGGCAATTTTGCTGAATTATTTCTGTTAGTATGGAGTCCAGGTCTCTATTAATTTCTGGTTTTTCTGGAATACCAATTATTCTCAAATTGTCTCTTCTAGACCGGATTTCTTGGTCTGTCACTCTTTCATTGAGATATTTCATGTTTCCTTCTATTTTTTTCAGACTTTTGACTTTCTTTAATTTGTTCTTGTTGTCTTGAGAGATCATTAGCTTCTAATTGCTCAATTCTAGCCTTTAGGGACTGGTTTTCAGCTATGATCTTTTGGTTTTCTTTTTCAATCTGGTCATTTCTGGTGTTCAATTTTCTTATCAGTTCATTTGATTTCTGAGCCTCACTTTCCAGTTGCAAGATTCTACCTTTTAAACTGTTATTTTCTTGCCACATCTCTTCCATCTTCCTCAGAATCTCAGTTTGAACTCTCCCATAGTTTGTGAGGAATTTTCCTTATTTGAGGACGGTCTGGATGCTTGTTTGTTCTCCTCCTCTGTTTGCTCGGTTGTCTGGATTTTCTCTGTGTAAAAGTTGTTGAGTGTTAAAGACTTCTTTTTCTTGTTGTTAATCTTTCTCTTCTGAACTTCCTGATTCTGGGTAGCCATTGTTAGCCCAGCAGCTTCTCAGGTTTATCCTCGTGCTCAGGGTCTGTCTGTGGTCCTTTGGCTCCTGAGGTCTGAGTTCTGGTTTTTTCCAAGGTCAAGCCCCCTGGTGGACCCCCTTGCTTGATCCTCTGCAGGAGGTTTCTTTACAAGTCTCAGGGCGCTGCTTCCACAGTCGTATACCAGTCTGCACTGGTTCCCCACCCAGGGTTTCAGAGCTTTAGCTCCTGGCTGTGTCTGCCTCCACCCATGCCTCCGTCCATGCCTGGGCTCTGAGCCTGCGTTCTCCGCCCTGTGTCCACTCTCTGCTCCCACGCGGGGTCCTAAATCTTGCTGCTCTCGGGAACAGGTTCCGGAGCTGCCAATGACTTGATGGGTGCCCCAAACTTGCTCTATTTCTTTTTAGCTGGCTTCGGTGCTATAGGTGTTGTGTGTGGAGGGGGTGGGGGTGGGGTGGTTGCTCAGCCCGCGATTTAATGAGAGCTGTTTCACCCCTTTATAGCATGGAAATGCCTCAATTGCACGTACCTTCCACGCTGTGCCCTGTTGTGGGGTTCCTCCATTCATCTGGACTTGTTTTTATATCCCCTTGAGGAGTTTTGTGTGTTTTGGTCAGGAGAGGTAAAGAGCTGCTTCTTACTTTGCCCCCATCTTAACCTGGAACCTCAGGAGTCTTGTTTTGTGTAATGTATCATAAATACTTTTTTTCTCTGCAAAAGAAGGTTCAATTTTTTCTGCTAAAAATGCCTTCAACTGTAGTTCCTCCTCTCTGTGTGGAGTTCAAAACAAGGATAATTTTTTATATAATTAAGATTTGAATCTAGAGGAGAATTTAGAAATCTTTAGTCTTAGAGCCTTGTCTAGAAGAAAGATCGCCTACCCCCTTATACTTGATTAGATTTTACTGATAGTGATAGGTTTAAAATAATCAATATTGTGATTCTAAAGTGAATAGTATAATTACATTATAATTAAAATTAGTAAAATTCATGATTTTTATAAGGATCTCTAACTAAAGCATAAAACTGCTTCTAAGGGGATTTCCAACCCCTCCCCAAGTTTTATTTCCCTTCTATCATGAGATGCTGACCATATGAGTTTCAGGTCCTGAAATGCTGCATTATGTCCTGATATGGTGCAAATATGCATACCCTTCCTTATTGGGAATTAACCATCTTTCCCAACTCAAACAGATGAGCCCTGAGGTAATGATCATCAGTATTTCTTAATAAGGGTATTATCTTATGATTTGACCTTTAGACTAATATAGGTTTCCTAAAGGAACTCACCAATCAGCTTTGTAGTTGGGTAAAAGTTTCTTAAAAAGATCTGAATGATGCTATGTCTTATGACACAAATCATCAACCTTGTTTGGAAATATTCCTAGTATACAAGCCAGGTCTCTCTTGCTTGGCTTTGTTTCTCGCTGGGGTCCAACTATGTAACATGTGTAAAATTCTAAGTTTATCAGGGAGATTTGGCCCTCTTCCAATAAACTCTAAAATTCTACCTTGCCTCAGAGAAATTTGGCTTTTTGATTTTGTTTACCTAAATTGTCTATATCAAGGCAGTGGGAAAATAATTTCCACAACAGCCTTATCAACTTTCTGATTCCCAGGGAAGCTTCCAAAATTACAGATTCTAATAGGAAAAAACAAACAAACAAACAAACTAGTATTCCAATGTTGGCCATTTGCTTTTTATTAGTATACCTTTATCTACCTCATCTCGTAATTTCCGGTAAAATAAGATAGATTCTTATATTCAACTGAGCATGAATACTACTCCCTCTTTCAGAAAATTCTCATCAGAACAAAGTTCAAATGTTTCCCGAGACCCTTATACCTTTTCCTTCATTGTAAAAGCTATTCATTTTATGCCTTTCATATGAGATATTTTAGCCTATTCTCATCCAATCATTGTCAACTCACACCTGGGCTCTCTGTCTATATATACTCCTTCTATGGACTATTATATATGGACTAATAATGACAAAATTCTCAGGCATTATAAGTGTCATATTTCTATATATGATTGAAAATAGTGTAATTTTATTGAATCCCTTCTGATTTCTCTTTCCTGTGTACCTTTTCATATTAGCTCAGGAGGTCTGTAATTTTTAATTTCTTTCAACGTGGCATGATCTAAGGATAGATATGGTCACTTCTTTCCTGACCTGTGCTCTTGTCTATGAATGATCACAAGCACTCTTCTATGCCAGAACTGTGACTAGTGTTGTTCCCCTGCAACTGCAGGCATTATTAAATTAATGCTGCTGGGATTGTGACCCAGGACTACAGACTAGATCTGTATGTGGGAAGAGCTACTGAAATCATCACCCAGAGCCATGAAAAAGCACTGTTAATCTCATTCTAACAAGTCATTCTACTTCTTTACTATGTACAGGCTGAGATCTCTAGAAGAGGCTGCTGACAATTGAGTCTGTCCCCGGTTCTACTGATAGTTTGCTGGGGCATCCTGCACTTGTTTGCACTACACTTTCATTTCAGTGAAACAGACCTTTGTTGCCAACCTGCTAAGTTGTCTTGTATAGGAAAAATTGTTTCATTTCATCATTTCCCCCCTATACCCCAGATATCATCTTGAATAATTATTTTAAAGATTTTTGAAAGGGAATTTGAGAAAGCTCAGGTGAGTCTTGGTCTTTAATACACCTTCATGGTTTTGAGTTCTAGTTCAATTATTTTAAAATTATCTCCTCTTAACCAGTTTCCCATGTAATATTTTAGATCTAGTGAAATATTTCATATTTTGCTTTTTTATTCCTTTGTTTTATTGTTTCTTGGTTTCTCATGGAGTCATTAGCTTTTCCTTAACCAATTCTAATTTTAAGAGGTTATTTTTTTCAGTGAGTTTTTTCTTGCTTTTTATATTTTTCCAATTTGTTTTAAGAACTTCTCAGTGAATTTTTTGCACCACTAATATGTTGGGATTAGAATAGATACTTCTCCTTTGTGCCTCTGATACCTTGGCATATAAAACAATATAATTCTTCCAGGTCACTAATCTACTGTGACTGAAAGTGATACTGCTTTTCAAGGCCCTCATCTCAGTCCTTGAACCATGACCCAAAAGTGAGTATAGGCAATAGAATTGCCAAATAGCATCTGTTTCTTCGTCTGTAGTCTCCAGACCAATTAATATATCACAGATATCACTCTGTCCATTTTTTAATTTTGTCACTACTGTGATATTGGAATTTTGGGAGTCCTTGAACTAATTGTGAGGTCCCTGATCTAAACTTCCTGTGGACATTTAAGACTCTTTCAAAATATTTTTCCCAAGAGCCAACTGGCTTCCTCTCGTGTAATCACTTGGGCAAGAAGCTTAATCACTTAGCTAGAAAGATAAATAATGAGAGACTGGAGTGGACCTTGCTATATGGATCATATTGAATAAGACACTCCATATCTAGAATTAAGGAATTTTCAGTCTTTCATTCCTGGCTAGAATTCTCTTCCTTCTTATCTCTGCCTTGTGACTTCCCTGGGTTCCTTCATGTTTTATCTAAATTTCTACCTTCTTCAATCAATTGTTCTGGGTGCATCTGTTGCCACTCTCTGCTGCCATAGTCTTGTCTTCTACTGAATTAATACTGTTGTGTAACTTTTCTAATCCTGGAAGGGAATATTGTTAATCATCCATCTTCTGGGGAACTTCCTTAAATGGACTCATACCATAAAGTTACTGCTAGCTGGTAAACCTGAAAAATTCCTCCATCTTTGGTTAAAACTGTAAAGTTGAAAAGACCTTGTACCCTTTTAAACTACATTACCTAAACTCCCTTTCCCCATACCCATAATTCCTTAAGCATTTTTCTATTGCTTGTTGGTTTTCCCAGGCTGTATTTTAAATTGGGTTTGCGTGGTCACAGGGGTCTTTGGCCTCATGGTAAAAGGTGAATTGGGACTCTTTCCCCATGTTTTAATAAATACTTATAAATATCATACTTTGGAGGCATTGAATATTAATTTTAAAACTTACAAACCTCTCTTTCTAACTTTCTTAATTTTAGTTAAATTCCTATAATATGACTTTAGTCTTCTTTTTCTTATTTAAATAAAATTCCTGAACTTCTGAGTTAAGATGGCTGCAGAGTAGAAGCAGGACTCTTAGTCTCCTCAGCACCAACCAATATATGATACCTCAAAAGGACAAAAAATGCAAGTTCAGATGAATGAAGGGACTCAAAAATAGGGTACAGCACTGAAAGTACATGGGATTTGGGCATTTCCACATTATTAGGGGGAGAAAAAGCTCCCACCAAAACACGAGCTGATCAACTCTCCTGCACCCCACCTAAAGTGTTAGAGTCAGAGCCAGCACGCCAGAAGCAGAATGAGAGTGGGGCAATCTCAATGTTCTTGGCAGCTGAATAAGAAAAGCAGTGACCTATCCCTGAGAGCAGCTAAATTTGAGATCTCAGGAGACAGAAGTGTGTGGACTTTGGACAAGAAGATAGAGCTGAGAGAGGGAGGGGCAGCACACAGTAGGAGCCACGCAGACTCAAAAGGTAGCTTTAGGCAAAAACTGCTCCATAATTCCATACACAGAGAACCTGCCCTCCTCACTCAGACTTCTGGCTTTGAAGTAAACACCAGCATAGTGATGGCCATAAATACCCAAGAAATACAACCATCAACCACCAGAAAGAATAAGAGAAAGGCACAGTCCCTGGATAATTTTTGTGGAGAAAAAATCCAGACCACAGAGGAGACAGCAGAGGAGGACAAACAAGTAAAAACATCCAAACCTTCCCCCCAAAATGGAGATTGGTTACAAGCCCTTGAAGAGTTCAAATCTGAGATCAGGAGAAAGGGCAAAGTGATTTGGCAAGAAAAGTGGGAAATAGTTCAAAAAGAAAATAACATTTTAAAAGATGAAATATCGCACTTGAAAATTGAGGTCCAGAAATCACATGAAATGAAAAGCAAATTGAAGCCCAGAAATGACCTACTGGAAGCCATGAAAAGCAGGGTAGACCAGACAGAAAAGGAAAATCAAAAGATTATAGTCAAAAGTTAACTAGTCTTTAAAGAATATAATTGGGCAAGTAGAAGCTAATGATCTCACAAGACATCACGAATTAATCAAGCAAAGTCACAAGACTTACAAAATAGAAAGAATCATGAAATATTTCACTTAGAAAATGACTAACCAAGAAAACCAGTCTAGAAGAGACAATTTGAGAATCATTTTGAGAATCACCTGAAAACTCTGAAACAAACTGGAACCTTGACATCATATTACAAGAAATTATCCTAGAAAACTGCCCTGATGTTCTTGAACAAGAGGGCAAAATAGACATTGAAAGAACCCAAAGATCACCCTCTACTTTAATTTCTCAAAAGACAATCCCTAGGAATGTAATTGCCAAATTCAAGAATTTCCAAATTAAGGAGAAAATATTGCAAGAAGCCAGAAAGAGGAAATTCAGATTTCAAGAAACACCAATCAGGATTACACAGGATCTGGCACACTCCAAGCTAAAAGACCACCAGGCTTGGAATATGATATTCAGAAAGGCAAGAGAATTGGGTCTACAACCAAGGATCCTCTACCTATCAAAACTGACTATATACTTCCAGGGAAAAGTATGCTAATTCAACAAAATAGAGGATTTCTAAGGCTTACTAAAGAAAAAGCCAGAAGTAAGTAGAAAGTATGATATCCAAACACAAAAAACAAGAGAAACATGGAAAGGTAAATAAGAAAGAGAGGGAAAAGAAAAAAAAGTAATTTTTTCTTTAAGGGCTTCAATAAGATTAAATTATTTATATTCCTGTATGGAAAAATATTATTTGTAACTTTCAAAAATCCTATTCTCTATTATAGTAATTAGAAGAATTATTCATAGGGAGAGGTTGGGGTACTAAATGGTCTAAGAAAATGTGCAAAGAAGAAAAGGTAAGGGAATAGAAGATGGCACCAAGATAAACTTGAAGGAATGAGAAAAATAGGATAATCTACACCACACAAAGAGATGTATGGGAAGCATAGGGAAAGAATAGTATTTTAAGAAGGAGAGGAAGAGAGTGTTAATAAGAAATACTTAGACCTTACTCTTAGTGGAATCAATTCTGAGAGGAAAGAGCAGCTATATCCATTGGGGTATAGAATTCTATCTTACCCTACAGGGAAATTCAGAAGGGAAAAACCAAGGCAGGTAGTGAGACAGGAGATACAAAAAGAGAGGGAAAGAGAGGGGGGTGGAATTTAATAGACCCTAAAAAATGTTAAGAAGGGAACAAAAAGAAAGGGGTCAGAAAGGTAAGTTAAATAAGGGTGGGGATTAGGGGGAGTGATTAATAGCAAACCACTGGTTTAAAAGGAAATAGTGAAAGAAGAAAGGACAGACCTTAGAGAAGATATTAAAATGTTGTGGAATACACAAGTGACAATCATTACTCTGAATGTGAATGGGATGAACTCAACCAGAAAAAGGAAGTAAATAGCAGAGTGGATCAGAAACGAAAATGCTACCATATGTTATCTACAAGAAACACGTGTGAGGCAGGTAGACACACACAAGGTAAAGGTAAAAGGCTAGAGCAAAATCCATTGGTCTTCAACTGAGAAAAAGTAGGTAGGAGATGCAATCATGATATCTAGGAAAGCCAAAGTAAAAACAGATCTGATTAAAAGATATAGGGTAGATAATTACATCCTGATAAAAGGCAGTATAGACAATGAGGAAATATCAGTACTCAACATGTATGAACCAAATGGTATAGCACTTAAATTTCTAAAGGAGAAACTAGTGGAATTGAAGGAGGAAATAGATAGTAAAACTATACTAGTGGGACACCTGAACTTTCCGCTATTAGATCTAGATAAATCAAATCAAAAAATAAATAAGAAAGAGTTAAGAGAGGTGAATGAAATCTTAGAAAAAATGAAATTAATAGATATTTGGCGAACAATAAATAGGGACAAAAAAGAATATACCTTCTTTTCAGCAGCATATGGTACATTCAAAAAGATTGACCTTGTGCTAGGGCATGGAAACATGGCAAACAAGTGCAAAAGAGCAGAAATAATAAATGCAAATGTTTCAGGTCATAATGCAATAAAATAATAATTAGTATTGGTACTTGGATAGGCACATCAAAAATTATCTGGAAATTAAATAATGTTATTCTCTAAAATCAGTTAGTTGTAAGGGGTAAAAAGGAATTTGGCCAGGAGGCAGTCAGTAAATTCTGATTCTTTATTCACTCTAGCACACGTGGGTCACAGACCTCCCAACTTGTGAGTTAAGTGGAGGTGCTTACATGTTTTGGTGATTAGATTTGAGAATGAACAAGGTAGATTTAATCTCATTATCACATAGTTAAATAACAAATCATAGAAACAATTAATAATTTCACTGAAGAGAATGACAATGATGAGACATCCTACCAAAATCTATGGGATGCAGCCAAAGCACTACGCAGGGGGAAATTTATGTCCTTGAGTGAATATATTAACAAATTAGGCAAAGATCAATGAATTGGGCATGCAAGTCAAAAAACTAGAAAGTGAACAAATTAAAAATCTCCAGATGAAACCTAAATTAGAGATCTTAAAAATTAAAGAAGAAATTAATAAAATCAAAATCAAAAGAACAATTGAATAAGTAAATAAGATCAGAAGCTGGTACTTTGAATAAAACAAATACAATAGACAAAGTACTGGTCAATTTAATTTAAGAAAAGAAAGAATACCAAATTAATAGTATCGAAGATGAAAAGGCACACCTCCCCTCTAATGAAGAGGAAATCAATGCAATCATAAAAACTATTTTGCCCAACTATATGGCAATAAATATGGCAATCTAGGAGATATGGATGAATATTTGCAAAAATATAAATTGTCTAGATTAACAGAAGAAATAGAATATTTAAATGATCACATATCAGAAAAAGAAATTGAACAAGCCATCAAAGAATTCCCTAAGAAAAAATCCTCAGGACCAAATGGATTTACAAGTGAATTCTTTCAAACATTCAAAGAACAACTATTCCCAATACCATACAAACTATTTGACATAATAATTGTTATCAAAAAGTAAATAAATAATCTGAGTGGGTCAACGAACACAATTTGTGTGTGAGGAAAGATAAAAGGAAATATTAGGTGATTATAAGGTGATTGGAGGAGGAATGAAGGTATGGGAAGCTATATAGGAGATAAAGGAAATGGGGTATGTAGGAGAGGGCAGTTAAAACAGGTTTATTCTCAGAGGTTTCAGACAGAGGATACAGGGAGGAAATTAGGGCCAGTAAGAAATGTTTATGTTTTGGCTTGAGGGATTCTCTTGTTAGTTTCTAAAGTCTTTTGAGGGAGGAGTTAAGAGGGCCCCTCCCTGCCAGTCAAACTGATGGCTGGAGAAAGTCTCCAGTAGGTACTTCCTGTCAAGATGTATGCCCCCAGTTCTCTCAAGGAATAAAAGAAAATGATTCCTTTCCTCTTTAGCCCTTGCCTCAATTTTTGATACAAAGATTCACCAGAGGCTTGAATAGTTAACAAGAGGATTTATTAATGCCAGGGTTAGTCAGAAGAGGAGAGGGATTTAGGATTTTCTAACTGCTGCTAGGGAGAGGGGTGATGGTTGGGGATGGGTCGCAGGAGAGGTTTAGACTGAGAGAGCTTGCTCTCCCAATTGGGAGATTCGACTGCCTTTTAAGTAAAGTCCTTATTGAATCACCAAAACTCATGTAACCATGAAAAAAACCTTTAAATTAATTAATTAAATAACATCTCCCAACCCTAAATAAACAAACAAACAAATAAATAAATAAATGGGATTACTTTGAAATCCTTTCTATTTCTGTGGTAAAATCATAGTATATGCAAACCCCTGGAGTAGAACTGTCATTTAGAAAATTTGAGTAGCAACCAGAAGGTAACTTTTTTCTTAAACTGATGGTGACATTTCATTTTACTACTACAACAATGTTAGTAATTGTCCTAAATATTAAGATGATTGACTCAGATTCTCAAGAAGCTTTTCCTCATAGAGACATCTGGATGCAAAATAAATACAAATCCCTCAACACCTTAGTAAGCCCAAAGTTCATTCTTCAGTGTTTAGTTAAGTAATAAGAATTATAATTGTGTCATTGGCAAGTTTATATAATTACAGGAATATACTCTTGAGGTCTCATTATTTAAGATGAAGACACTTCATTGAATTTACCCTTAAATATGGTATATGATAAAATTTCTAAGGCTCAAGAGGAACACATATTCTAAATATAACATAAATGTCAGCAAAGATTTATTGTAGGTGAAGCATTCAACTCCACTATGCAGGTCATAGTATCTCTCTTCTCTTCTTCATATTGAATTCAGCTGACCAATTAATTGCCTTCCAGTTGAGGACAAAGGGGCCATAGGTGAGAATTTAGTCAGAGAATGCTTCTTGCTCTGATCTTTAATCATGGTCTATTTCTTCACAACAATGCACTAGGTAGTTTTAATGATTATCATCATCTTCATGACTACCACTTTCACAGCTTTATGAACCACTTTCTAAGTGAGGAATAGTACCTGTCTATTCAATTTCCAATTAGCAGCTTATAACTATGAAGATATACAAAGAAGTTGGCCTTTAAATACTTTGTTAAGGTAATCTTATTCTAATTTTGAGAAGTAGTATTTAATGATTTTGTTTCTACACTTTTCAAACACAGTATCTTCATTTAACCATTACAATGGATAAAATCCTCCTACTTCCCTTTGCCCCAAATCTTGTTTGTTCTTTAGATAAAAGATTTTCCCTTTTATTTCACGTACCATTTTTCTCCTCTCTTTTTTATGTTCTTCAACATAGAGTAGAAAGGGAAATGTTATATTAGGAGAAAGATATGACTGTTTTCAAATTCCCAAATTGCTTGCTATTTGATTTTAAGAAAGATGTTTTACCACTTGATGGGGGCTAAGGAATGCCCTTATCTCTTCTATGCCTGACAATCCAGATAATTTAGCTAATCCCTTATGAATCAATCAAGACTTTTCAAATATATGCTTGCTAAAAAAATAATCAAAGTGACAGTTGTTCTCCTAGTATTTATCTGATAATATATTTTTTTTTCTTTCAGGCTCAAAAGCTTGTGTTTGTAAATTAGAAACAATCCCTTAACACCTTCCTTTCAATTTTATTTATCATTTGATCTGAAAGGAATTTTCTTAAGAGTCTGATTGAAAAACAGGTCAAAGGTAATGAAGCTTATAGATATCCTTTCAACTCTTCTACTTAATTAATACCTAGGAACAAAAGATGAAAATAACAAATGGGTATACTATCACATTTGAGTATACTATCACAGGAATATCTGTTATAAAACATCTGCAATTTTGGCTGGGTATCCATTAAATTACAAAGTAAATATGCCACATGAAGGTTAATTATATTTTTATTTTCCATAAATTAGAATATATTTCCCCTTTCTTTTACATAATAATTAAAAATATATATATTACTATGAGAAAGCAGAATTGTCAGTATTTATGGAATAGTCAAGGGTAAATTTTAAGCCTGTGGTGAATACATAAAATACCTCGAGTGACACATTTTATTATGCCTCTTGGAATTAAAACAAAATCTCTCTCTCTCTCTCTCTCTCTCTCTCTCTCTCTCTCTCTCTCTCTCTCTCTCTCTCTCTCTCT
>NC_058135.1:274274732-274298168 GCF_016433145.1 Gracilinanus agilis
ATGTATATATATATATATATATATATATATATATATATATATATATATATTAGAAAAAAGACAATATAATGTGAGAATTACTGAGACCATTATTTGAAAATTTTGTTCAAAAAAGGTACAATCTCTATTTCAAGTCCTTTGAGAATTTCCACAGGGAGCACAAAGTTTAATAGAGTAGAACTTTTTTGAGGTTAGATTCATTTTTAGAAATAACCAAAATTCACTTGGAGCTTATTCTAATGAATATAGTGGTAGGACCATATTTAGGAATATGCTATGGTTTGATCAAAAAAAGATGAGATTCTTAAAAAAAAAAAAAAGAAGAACAAGCTAAGAGAAGACCCAAGCTTTCATTGTTTCCTATTATCAAGTTAAAAAAAAATAACAACTGATTTTTCAAGAGAGAGTAAAATTAGCTTCCAAAAGGACTGAAATAAGTCCCACGAGATCTACAGAAGAATCATGGTGATTTATGAAGAAAAGGTTTATTTTATTTTGTATCTTTTATTTAATTCTAAATCTAAAATTGTTCTCAACTGTGGATAAGCAAATGCTGAAAGGAAATATCAAATGCATTTCCAAATTAAGACTATATATTTGAAACATGTTGTACATTGTCAAAGTATGATATTTAATCTGAGATTACATAACTATAGCAATAATTAAATGATTATAATATTATGAGATTATAAATAGGAAGGGAACTTATAAATCTCCTCATTTTGTAGATTAGGAAGATGAGATTCAAAAGGGATTTAACTAAGGTTTCAAACTAGTAACCTGGTGATCTTAGTGTGGGACTCAGCTTGACCGAAAGGTTCCTTTCCTGCTTTCAGTTTCTAGGGATTTCATATGCTGAAATATGTGAGAATATATAAAGTGATAGATAGATACGTAGATAGATAGATAGATTGATGATAGATAGTTGAGCTTTCTCAGCAGCTCATTAATGACCTTTGTAATTATTTGCTATTATTATATAGGACAGGGTGATATTCATTATTCAAATATTACTTGGACCTCACAATTAATGGGTGGGATGGAAGTCAGGTAGGGTACAAAACATTGATTTTCTGTGGAAAACTCCTAACACAGAAACTCATGAAATCAGTGCAAATATATTTCAGAATCTTTAGTGGTAGAGTTGCTGGAGCACTGAGGGTTTTAAATCCTTTTCTCAGGTACATGTAACTAAAATATACCTGATCATTTTCTATTTTGCCACTAAATTCCAATACCTAGTTAGCACAGTGGATAAAGCACTGGGTCTGGACTCAGGAAGACATGAATATAAATGTGGCCTCAAAAACGTATGTATGACACTAGACAAATTACTTAAATGTTGCGCTCATTTTATTCACCTGTAAATGAGGTGGAGAAGGAAATGGCTAAGCACTAAGGTATATTCACCAAGAAAAACTCAAAAGGAGTCACAAAGAGTAGGACCCAATTTAAAAAATGACTGAACAGCTGTTTCCTTACAAAACTGAAAGGGGAATATGTGTGTGTGTATGTGTTTTAGAACCTGAATATATTTTTAAAACAATAAATCAGAAAACATTAAGTTTCCATAATGTGATACACACTGTATTAAATGCTTGGAAAATGAAAAAAAAGGAGAACTAATCCCTGACTCAAAGAGCTAATGGGGGAGATGCTCCTTCTTCAGGTTGTGAGCTCCTTCACAGCAAGGATTGCCTTTTATCTCTCTTTATATTCCTAGAACTTAGCATGATACCTGCCACATGGTAGGCAATATATACCCACATGTCTACTGTGTATATATATATATATATATACATATATATATATATGTGTGTGTGTGTGTGTATCTATGTATGTATGTATACATGTATGCATGTGTATCTCTCTCTCTATCTCTCTACCTACCTATCTATCAGTCTGTCTGGAAAGAAGCTTATGTGAGTAAATTTGGGGGAAAGTAGATAAATCTCTGGACATTTTTGAAAGAATTTTTATCATGATCAGAATTTTATGATCATGCTAAGAAAAAATATCACCCAATTGTTATCCTGTTGCTATATAAAATTTGGTCAGAAAAAATCAAAATTATTAATTATTTGTGGTAAGGATTAACCTACAATTGGAATTATTTTTGGTTAAATATAACAGAAAAATCAACATTTAATGTCTAATTTTAAGTTCATTTCTCATATCAGCTATAATACTATAGTCTTTAACAAGGACCTCTTCCATTGTATCCCTCTTTTTGAGGTTGTTTTATATTTTACCCTACATATTTTTTCATTTCATTTAAATTCAAAATTTTATTATATTATTATCATATATTATCAATTATCAATATGATCCTGAATAGTAACCTATGTTAATTTTATTGATTTTAGTTACATTTGTTACAACATTTCCTTTCTAATTTCTAATATTGATACTATACATTTCTGTCCCTTTTTTATTTATTATCCAACCTGGTTTGCCCTGCCACCTTTTCTCTGCCTCTTAGACTACCAAGCTATCTGTGCTATAGTCTAAAAGAAGATCTGGATCTCAGACCTTTTTTACCATGTTGCCTAAACCCAATATGTTTTCCTTCTGAATAAAGTCTATGAAACATAGAAAATGCAATGAACAAAATAAAAATATATTCTTTTGAATCAAATCTCAAACAGTATGTAAGCGAAGGAAGCATTAACCAAATACAGGAGCCATATAGATTAGTTAGTGGGAACAGAAGGGTTTATGATGGCAATTTAGGGCCATATTACAGCCAGAAGAATTTACAGAAAGGTTATTATGAAAGAAATTGGTCATCATTATAGATTATACAAGGAAATGATAGTGACTGTTACATACATGTTATACAAAACAGTATAAATTTCTAATTAGTGACAAAATAAGAGAGCAGCTTCTAATAATTTAAGTTTTAATAAGAATATAGTAGAGTTATAAATTAATATTATCCCTTTAAGCCAGAAGGAAAAAAAAAACTTCTGACAGCTTTTAATAATTAAGAATTTAGTTTAATTAAAATAGAGATAGTAAAAGAATATAGTAAAGGAGAGAAATATAGGAAAGATGTATCCTATAACTACCTATAATTACTACTTAAACCTGTCTATATCTACCTACAACTGCCTATAACTACCATTAGAGAAAGTCCACCGATCGTCCTTCAGCTCAGCTCACAAGGCAGAATCAAAATCTATATCTATATATCTTTATGTCTATATATAGGTCTATATATCTATATTTCTCTTTCTCTATCTCCAACTCTATATCTCCCAACCACCATCTAATCATCAACCCATACCACCAGCAACCAACCCCTAATGACCAACTCACTCCCAGCAGCCAACTTCCCCCCAACTGCCAGCCTGAACTCTCAGCAACTAACAGATTGACCAACTGAAGCTGGCCCCCTTTTAAATCCTTATTCTACCTCCCTGTCTTTATGTTTCTCCTTTCTGTCACTGTGGGCTGGTTAATCCCTACACATTTATATGGTAAGAGAACCTCCAGGTCCCCCATTAAATTAAAAAAAAATAAAGAACTACTTTTTACATTAGCAAGAATTGACCTGATGTTTAGAATTATGTATCATAATCTTATTCTAGAGAAGATAGGTTATACTTATTTTTAAAATACTTACTTTAAACCATAACATATATATGTAAATATGTATATATCTATGTCTTTGATGTCATTCAATGTTTTAATTGTGTTGAACTCTTCATCAACTCATTTTGGATTTTCTTGGCAAGAACACTCTAATGATTTGCTATTTCCTTTTCCAATTCATTTTACAGAAAAGGAAGGAAAGAAGTATGGAAGGAAGAAAGGAAGGAGAGAGGGAGAAAAGAAGGAAGGAAGGAAGGGAAAGTAGTTAATGGAGGTTGTGAATGTGCAAATCCAGTCACCTTATGGAAGGAGCCAGGAAATGGTTACTGGAAGAATTACATTATTTGTTTTGTTTTGGAGTGTCTTGGAGTCAATTAATATGTGTGGATGTTCTGTAATTGCTTCCTGTAGACCTACTCCATGGTTAGAATGAACTTTTTTCCATGTAGAAAGATGTGTTTAAATCCAAACTGACACATACCAGCTTTATGACCCTTAACTTTATGACACACAACTTCTTGGTGTTCTGGGCAAGTTTCTAATACTTGAACTGGAAGAGAAAGTTGCAACTCATATTGATAAGAGTTTCCTCACTAAGATGTTGTCTATATTAAAAACATCAAAGATCTTATCTCTTTTTATGTAGATGTATGTATGCATATTCATGTAAATGTATTTGTGTGTAAGAGTGTGTGTGTCTTTATGAGCCAAATGATATAACCTTTAATTGTTTTAAGTAGAAATTAGATTAACTTCAGGAGGAAAGAGACAGTAAAACTATTCTAGTGGGGGACCTCAACTATCCCTTTCAGATCTATATAAACCAAACCAAAATAAAGAAGAAAGAAGCAAGCAAAATGAATGATATCTTTAAAAAGCTAGTACTAATAGATCTCTGGAGAGAATCAAATGGGAATAGAAAGGAATATAACATTTTAGCAGTATGTGACTCCTACAGAAAAACTGTATTGTATGTTTTAGGGCATAAAGATTTCCCCCAAAATGCAGAAAAGGCTAAATAATGAATACATCCTTTTTAGATCATAATACAATAAAAATTATAATCAATAAAACTCCATGGAAAGACAAATGAAAACACAATTGGAAACTAAATAATCCAATGCTAAAAAAGATGTGGGTGAAAAAACAAATTATAGAAACAATCAATAATTTTATTAATGAGAATAACAATGGGAAGACAACATATCAAAATTTAGGGGATTTAACCAAAGCAGTACTTAGGGGAAAAATTATATCTCTAGACATTTAAATCAATAAAATAAGAGAAACTGCAGATCAAATTAATTGGGCACACAACTAAAAAGAATAGAAAAAGAAAAAAAAAGTTTTGTTCTTTTCTAAATATAAGTTAAGTAAAAAACACCAATATTTCAGAACTTACAAATTTCTACCCCAATGTTTAGTTAGGTAACAAGAACAATTACATGTTCACCGAGTTCATTTAATTAGATTGAAATGCTCCTGAGAACTCATTACCTACCACAGATGAAACTTTCAAAGAATTTACTCCCCAAAACAACACATGTTCAAAATTTTGAGGCTCCAGAGAAAGACATTTTCCAAATATCCCCTGGAAGGTTATGCTTATTAATCAACAGAGAAATTATAACTAAGTCATTCAACTCTTCATGGGCCATATCTTCTCTTCCTTCTGCTGACACTATCTGTATCACTTTCAGCTGGGTACCTGAACTGTGTATCTTGCTGAGGAATTCAGTATAAAAGACTCACAGGTGAGGCTTAAAGGTTAAGAAAAGGTAATTTTGTTTTACCCTTTGGAGTAAAAGTATGTAGTCAGATGTCTTAGAAGGAATTGAACAGATATGATGGTAGTAGTACAATATTACTACTGAATATTTACTAATTATTTTCATTGGAGAATGTCTCCCTGCCTGTCCAACAATGTTAGCAACTCATTAGATAGTCAAAATTTGTAAACATTCATGCAAGGAGAGGAATATATATAAGTAATATTATTTATTTATTTAAAGAGTTACTTCATTTTTATCTGAACTCAATTCCATTATGTCTCTCCTCTCAGGGATGCTAACCTACCCACCTCCACACACACACTTACAAATCTGCTACTCTAAACAAAAACATCTGCTTATCTTTGTCATATTTACCTAGTGTAATATTTGGGTGAGAGAGAAAAGGACAGAGTCAGATAGAGATTAAGAATGAAAATGTAGAGGATCAGAATACCTGAATAAAATTATTTGTTCAAGCTGATTCTTGCAAATCATTTATACTTTCTGTAACTGCCTCTTATCATCTACATGATTGAGATAGTCAAATACAATTTAAAGTGATCATAGAATTTCAAAACAGAAGTGCCCTTAAGATTATTAAGTCATTTAGTAGATGATGAAATTAAAGCACAAAGAGATGAAATGCTTCTTTAACCCAGATACACATTTATGGAGTCCTTATTTAAATCTAAAGCATCCAACTTGAGTCCAAGTGTTTTTATTTTTATATTTCCTCAAACCACACAATTTGTGAATAATGAAATACTATGAAATGACAGTGGCTAACCATTATTATTGTTTAGTATTTCTGTTCACTGTGTTATGTTCACTATAAAAGGACCTGTTAGTAGAAGCAAAATTAGAATGAAATGGTACTTTAGAAATCCATATTTCTACCTAATATGAGCCTGATCCCAATCATGAATGATTTATAGATGCTTCTTAGTCACTTCCTCTTTGAAAGGCAGAGAATATATTTAAGAATTTTTAAATGAAAGTTTATTTTAACAACATCTTCTTTTGAAAAAGATAGATAAATTGGTTTAATGAATTGATTGATTGATTATGTTGAGTTTCCCTTATTCTAAAGTTAGGCTGGCACTAGATAAGAGAAAGCAAAGGAGGTTATTGAGGATAGGGGAGGACAGAAAAAGAGAAGGTCTGAAAATAAACAGAATAGAGAAAAGAGTGAGCTCTTGGGCTGATTATTTGTCTAATGGATATGTCCACATGTAATTATTGACTTAGAATATACTACAGAGAATCATTAAAAGGGAGTTAATGTGTGTAATAGGCCACCTCAGTAGCACAGTGGATAAAGTGCCAGGTGTGGAGTCAGAAAGACTCATCTTCTTGAGTTAAAGTCAGGCCTCAGACACTCACCAAGTTTTTGACCCTGGTCAAATCATTGAATCCTGTTGGACTCAGTTACCTCAACTCTATGAGCTGAAGAAGGAAATGGCAAACCACACCATTATCCAGCATATTATAATTCTTGCTCATATATTTGTGTTAAAAAGTAATTTGAAGTACAACTTTATAATAGATTTTACAGAATTAGAATCGCGTGTAGCAGGTTTTGTGCATATGTTGCTCATGATTTTGTTTCCTCTTAAAAATTCAGTAGATGATTACCATATTTAATTGCTTTTTGTACACAATCAACCAAACAATTACATAATGGACTGCCACTTTATTTCTCAGAATCATATTGAAAACTGGGAGATTTCTATAAATTATTTTTCCTAAGTAAATTAAGTCTTTCATCTACTTGTGATTCTATTTAACGATAAGAAATGCTTAGGACTCCACTGGCTTGGACAAAAGGATTTCTTTCTTTTTGTAAATGTAATAAGATTATAGGATTTGTAAAATGCTTGGTCTCATTTGATTCTCAGAAACAACCATAAGATAGGTGCTTATTATTCCAGCGTTATAGATGAGAAAAATTATGTTGAGATATGTTAAATTATTTTTCCTTGTACCTGATAAGAGTCTGAAGAAGGTCTTGAACTTAAATCTTTCTGATTATAGGTCTGAAACAATCCACTATGATAGTTTCTTAATTTTATATGAAAGAATATTTTCATAAAGATTAAGCTAAAAGTAAGGAATAAACTGTTAACATTTTCTTTTTTCCTTTAGTGCATGAGCTAACTCTTAGACTCATAACAGTAGACTTATAAAATACTGGAAACTATTTTTTTTTGTTTAACACATGAGAAAACTGAGACTCAAAAGGATTAGTTTAAGGGGGCAGCTGGGTAGCTCAGTGGAGTGAGAGCCAGGCCTAGAGATGGGAGGTCCTAGGTTCAAATCTGACCTCAGACACTTCCCAGCTGTGTGACCAAGTCACTTAACCCCCATTGCCTAGCCCTTATCACTCTTCTGCCTTGGAGTCAGTACCAATACACATTATTGACTCCAAGACAGAAGGTAAGGGTTTAAAAATATATTAGTTTACTTTCCCAAGGTTGCAATGCCAGTTATAAATAGCAGGTACAAAATCTGCACTTAAGTCCTCTGACTCTAAGTCTGGTGTGATATCTATTGTAATAAATTATTATCATCTATCATTTTTTAGTAGTGTCCTGCTCTTGTGACGCCATTTGTGGGTTTCTTAGTAAAAATAATGGAGTGGTTTAACATCTCCTTCTCAGCTTATTTTTCCAGATGAGAAAACTGAGGCAAACAGGTTAAGTGACTTACCCAGCATCATACAGCTAGTAAAAGTCTGAGGCTGGAAATGAACTCATGAAGATGAATCTTCTTGTCTCTAGGCCAAGCACAATCCACTGTGCTACCTAGATAACTTTATGTGATAAATTAGGTATCTTAATTGTGAATTACCATGGAATGAAGGCAGGAAGAATAGGGGATACAAGTTGGAGAATGGCGAATAAAAAAAAGGAAAAAAAAAGATCTTCCTACTTCAGGATTTAGAAACAGTACAGTAGAGATTGATAATTAGAGAAAGACAGGTCCAGAGTTCAAATTGTAGCTTTCTTTGTCACTTACTAATTTATATAAACTTTGGTAAATTGCTTAATTTATTTGGGTTCCCATTTCCTCAGGTATAAAATAAAGGATTTAGACTATGTAACTTCTAAAATCTTTTCAACTCTAAAATTATGATCCTATGATCTCTGTTTTTTTGGAGAACTGGAGTATGGCACTGATCTTATTAATTAGTTATGTGTTACTCTTTGTATGTAGACTGGCTTTCACGGCAATCTTTCCTCCCTGAATGGAACACTCTCATTCTTCAAACAATGTGACTGAATTTATTCTGCTTGGACTTACACAAAATCCACAACTACAAAAAATTTTCTTTGTCGTATTTTTATTCATCTTCCTCTTCACTGCATTGGCCAACCTGTTCATCGCAATCACCATTGCCCTGAGTCCTATGCTTTCAGCCCCCATGTACTTCTTCCTTACTTATTTGTCCTTTATTGATGCCTGCTATACATCTGTCACCACCCCCAAGATGATTATTGATCTTCTTTATCAGAGGAGAACTATTTCTTTCAGTGGTTGTCTCATTCAGCTCTTTGTTGAACATTTCCTTGGGGGTTCCGAAATCATTCTCCTCATTGTCATGGCTTATGACCGTTATGTTGCCATCTGCAAGCCTTTGCACTACATGACTATTATGCATCCTCGTGTATGCCGCCTTTTGGTAGTAGTGGTTTGGGTTGGTGGTTTAGTGCATGCCACTGCCCAGATCCTCTTCATGATCCATCTCCCCTTCTGTGGCCCTAATGTCATTGATCACTTCATGTGTGACCTATTCCCCTTGCTGAAACTGGCCTGCACTGATACCTACATGCTGGGTATGGTTGTTGCTGCTAACAGTGGAGTAATGTGCATGCTGATTTTTTCCATGCTTCTTGTGTCTTATGTTGTCATCTTGCGCTCCCTGAAGAACCATAGCTCAGAGGGAAAACGCAAAGCCCTCTCTACCTGTGGCTCCCACTTCCTTGTGGTTGTCTTGTTCTTTGTGCCCTGTATCTTCACATACACACGACCTGTGGTTACCTATCCTATTGACAAATTAGTCACTGTGTTTTTTGCTATTTTAACCCCTATGTTAAATCCCATAATCTACACAGTGAGGAACACAGAGGTGAAAACTGCCATGAAGAATTTGTTTAAAAAAAGAGTCACTTCCACCTAATAGAAATTCAAGGAGAATTTAAATATTTACATGAATTGAGACAGATAATTTTCTGTGCTTAGAAAGAATAAGATATGGGCACTTGGGATGATTATCTAATAAAAAGAGATGGGAAATTGATGTGCACAGAATCAAGATTTTGCCTCTACTTATGCGGTTTGAGCAATGGCGTATAAATCCTTGGCATTGTAAAATGATGCTCCCTTATTGTCATGTATTGGAGTGCTTATTAATGCATTATATGGAATTATGGATTATTAAGGCCAAAAGTAACTTAAGAAATAATTTTGTCCTATTCCCTCATATCATATAAGAACCACAGACCTAGAATGATGTGACTTACTTAGAACCATATAAATATTACAAGATCAATACTTAGCCAAGTCACTGTGCATCTCCAGAGCTTTCTTTTCCCATCTTGTCATTGGATATGGGTTGGCACAAAGTAAGCACTTCAAAATGCTTGATTATCATAGAATGTAAGCTTTCAGAAGAGGTAAGAATGAAGATAGTGCTGCCTCAATCTTGGGTAAGCTTGAGCATGGTATTGATGTTATTTTAATTAAGTAGTAAGATCTTCTTTTGACAGGATCTTCTTTTTACAGATCCTGAGTTCCAGTCTCATTCCTACTATTTGCAATCACTGTTTCCTTGGGTAATATTTTATCTCTCTAGGATAATTTTTAATGTTTTAAAATTATGAGTATTCAGACTAAATGATCTCCCATTAGTAAATCTAGACATCCTATGAATACTTTTATCCTCTACAATTCAGCATCCTTAGGAAGAGAAATCTTTAAATCCAATGGTAGGCCATTACTCAGTGGTTAAGAGAACTGGCTGGGGAGTCAGAAAGATCTGAGTTTCAAATCTGGCCCTCAAACACTTCCAGTTTGGATGACCCTGAGGAAGTCACTACATCTCTTAACAGCATGAAGAAAGGATTACTAGAGGAGGAAATAACAAACCACTATAATAGCCTTTCCTGGAAAATTACTTGAATATCTATGGTCTTACCAGGTTATAAAGAGTCAGAAATGGCTGAATAACAATATAAGGCATTTCATGTGAGCTTTTATTTTGGACTCATAGTAGGAAAGAGAATAGCTGATCTTTGGTAATATGAAAAGATAGAGTGAGGTAATATTCTGCCTCCTTTCCAGTAATCATGAAAGGTCCTAGAGCTATAAAGGGCAAGGTATATAAACTATCTTCCTTCAAAGAGTAAATATTAAAAAATATTCCAATAAACCAAGTGGATTCTATTTTTTTAATTGCTTCATGACTTCTAGTTAATTTTAGTGTTGGGTCTTGTCATTCAACAATTTTAACAAGAGAACAGCACATCTTTCTGAGATTCATCATCAATCTGAAAAGGGCTTCTTCTTCAATGAACCCAAATCTATTATAATATAATCTGGAGGTGTAGTGATGAATTTCCATAAGAAAAACAAAGGAAACTGAGGATGTTGTGTTCAAGTACTGACTCTTGAGTCTTATTACCTCTGTGATTTGAAAAAACCACTTCCTTCTCTTTGTATCTCAGTTTCCTCATATATAAAATTAATGTTTGGAGTGACTATTCACTATGTTATCTTTCTAAATCTATGATATAATATGGACATAGTTTTACCTGAGATCAAGAAATGAATGAGTACAGATACTAATGTAAACCTTGGTTATTCATTACTGCCTAGCATTGTACTTGATGCACAAGTATTTAATAAATTCCTTTGTTTCTATGAATGAATTGTATGCTTACAATTCACACTGTACTTAAAGGATCATTCATCTAACTAGAGGGAAAAATGTCATGAAGAATTCCATTCAGGAAGCACAAGTTTTTTTGTATTATATGTATACATACATATTCACGAATGTATTCTTACCTATCTTTTATTTTTACAAAATTTGATTTACTTAATATCAGATTATATTATCTCTCTTCAATGCAGAATGTTATCTCTTATAATAAATGGGATGGGAAAAGAAAAAGGGAAAGAAAGGCAGAAAAAAGGGAACAGATAGAAAGAGACAGAGATTGAGTCAAAGAAACAGACAGAAACAAAGGCATTGAGAAAGAGAAAGAGAAAGTGAGCAAGGCCAAGACAAGAGATAGACAATGCAGATATGAGCCTTATCTATATTTGATAGTCATATAGAATTATCTTGACTACAAGTTTTATGACTCATTCATTTTCACATAGCCAGTATCTGTCAGAGGACCTATGTCTTCCTGGCTTTAATGCCAGCTCTCTAGATACCTCCACATGTTAGTGACAGCTATGCTATGGTGGTTGTGGTTGCAGTAGTAATGGAAGAAAGAATTGAACAAAACTAATCAACTAATGAAATTATTCTGACAATATGGAATTGGGGGGATTCTTTTGGAGACATCCTATCTTTTGCAACTATTAGACAAGCTATTCTCAATAGAGTTGGAAATGCTTTGTATGATAGGAATGAAGGAAATATGTTTATTAATTTTTTAATGTGTTAAATGTTTAACAAATCTTAGCTCATTTTATCTTGATTATAATCATTCCCTACCCTCCACAATGACAATCAGTTGGGCTTCCAGGTCAGTTCTTGGAGCCTTCGGTACAGGAAATGAAACCTGGAAAATGTTTATGCAAGGATTATAGTCCATTCCTCCTCAGCTGCCACACTTAATGAAGGAAAATTGATTTCTCCCACCAAAGTCCTTGACACTTTCAAGTGTTTCAGCATAAGAAATGAATATAGGCTCACTCTCGCCCATTGGTGCCAGTGCTACTGCCATCCTCGTCCCTGCAGCCTTATGCCACTTTTCAATTCCTGTCTTGTGCTCCACTTGCCACTGCTATATTCTGTTATCTTTGCCAGCTTAACACATATCTGTTTGTGAGGAATGTGGCCAATGATACCAGACGTGTGTCTGAAGACTTGTATTGGGAATTTGTTCATTATGGTTCCATAGCTGATGGGTCACTTCATTTCTACACTTGTCCAAAATTCGCTTATGTTCCATTTGAAGATGCTTCTCAGATTGAAGATGGCCTGTATAATTTGGACTGGAAATAGATTTGTGGACAGCCAATTGAAATCCCATTGCACAAGGGATTACAATACACCAAATTAAATGAAAGCCAAGGAGGGGAGAGATGTATACAGTTCTTCTTGCTATGGTAAGTATGATGGATGCAGGTGATACAGAAGCCAAAGTAACAAAATGACAATGTTAACTAAAAAAGATATCATAGTCCTAGAAACAGTAGCTATTCTAGACAACCATTCCTTAGGAGAAGCTATTTAGACAATAATAGAAGTAGAAGACATGTGTCCTGAGCCTTTATTCAACTCTTGGTTTCATCCATAAATATAGTTCCACTATCTCTTGCCCAAGAATTTCCGAAATGGAAGACCATAAGGTAGACTTCTGAAAGTCTGAGAAAAAGGAGTAAGCTGAAGAGGAAAAAAGGATATGATTGTATCAATAAAAATTATTTTAAATATGTATGACAATTTTCCCCAGTGCTATATCTTAAGAATCATAATTTCTATCCACCTTACAGAGTAAACTTCCAGAATATATTTCTCCCTTAATATAATGTAAACTCTCTGAAAACAGAGGATAAGTTGTTTTACTAATTGTATGCATAGAACTTGGTATTTAGGAAGCAGTAAACAAATGATTCATTTGTTCATTTATTCATTCATTCATTCATTCAAACTTGTATCCCCCATTACCAGCACAGTGTCACAGAAAAAGAAGTCACTAAAATGTTGTTTGATTGATTCATTCAACATCTACACATATTTAGAATCAGTCCCTAACCTATATTTACAGAATGAAGACATATTTTTTCTTCAAATACACCATCCATCTCATAAATCGTGTCTTCTTAGTGTCCCTCACACATCAAACAACCTTAGATAGAAGCCTGAAAAAAATCTCCATTTTTCTTCCATTGTTGTCTATAGTTTGTGCATTTTATACTTTGCTGTTTATAAAGGGATTTCATTACAAAACTTTAAAGAACATTTTATTAGAAACATAAATCCCATTTTGTTCATGAGGCACCTGAGCCTCAGAGGAGGGACAATTTGCCCAAACTAATGCATTCTAGAGACCAGAAGTTTTCAGGTATTCATATTTATTGGGAGGAGTTATATTCATTGTGATGATAATTGGGAAAGCTTAAATAGTTACATGGTCTTTTTACACTTCTCAAACCACTGGAAAAACTTCTTTGTATAAAAATCTATTGGCTGGAAACATATTGGTGATGACCTTCATTAAATCTTTTCTAATGTTTCTTAGATCAGGAAATAAAATGATTACAATTTATAAGACCATCTAAATAGTAAAAGGAAAAGATTCTTGGACCTGATTTAAGAAAGAACAAGATCATGTCCTTCCTTAGATACTTAATAACTGTTTGACCCTGAAAAATTGCATTGACCTTTGTCAGCATTAATTTTTTCATGTGAAAAAGAGAATATTATGTAACTCCTAAGATCAACTGGGTAAAATGAGATGTTTGCAAAATCTTTTCCAAACCATAAAGTGCTAAACAAATGCTAATTATTATTATAGAGTTTGGAGCTAGAAAAGGTTATGGAACTAATTTAGACTAAGATTTTGTCCCTATTTTTAAATGAGGATAACGAGGGCCAAGAAGGTTGTGAATTGTCCAAGGTCTTATGTGGTATAATTATCAGAGGTGGATCTTGATTCCACATCTTCTCACTCCAATTTCAAAGATCATTTTGTTATTTTGTTACATTACCCTAAAGGAGAAAATCAGGAGGAATAGTTTTTAAAGCATTATGAAAGCAGTAAACAAAGGAAAGTTTTTGTCATCTTATTGGATTTCATTAATTTGGGGTCTTTGGCTGTGAATAGTGTTCTTGTGTGAAAATCAGATTCTGTTGGGGGAAGGAGAGAGTATCTATGAAGGATGCATCTCTATATGGATTTTCTCTTCCAAGGAACTTCTCCATTATTACATCCCAAAATAATTAGTGATAACATGATATCATTATAACCTCATGGGTGCCACCTTTATTCACCATACAACTTTGGTAATATAAGAAAGAATTACCCCAAAAATGTAATTATGTCATTTTCTTTTAATCAGCTTTAGCCTTCACCTGAAATGACCTATGTTTTCCCTTTTCCTTGATGACATGGTGCACTCTTTGGCATGCTGATTTAACAGTCTATAGAGACATAGTCTCAGAGGAATTCTGTTGCAATGATGCAACATTATTTGGTTTTATTGCTACCAAGAAGTTTTATTACATGCCCTAGTCATTCCTAGGTTCTCTGTAGTGTGAGCATTATTTTAAAGGAATGCTACTGACAATAAAGAAACTTCTAAGATGGAGAGTGAAGTAAGTGCTTTTCTTTTTTTTTAATAAAAAACTTATTAGTATCTTGAAGTCTTTTTGAGGATAACTTGATCTTCAAATATTATTTCATATGCACATAGATTGAGAGATAGAAAGGACTTTAAAGGTCACCACCTCTAGCTCTCTTATTTTACAGATGAGGAAATTGAAGCCCACAGATAGTAAATTATTTCTCCAATGTCATGGAGCTTGTAAATGACAGTCATTCTTGCCATAGCATCAAATAAAATAAAATAAATTATTTCAAAGGTGTGAAGTGCCAGAAAGAATAGTTATTCTGAAAAAAAGCCAGGGGGAGGAATTCTCATCATTTTTATTGAATTGAATTGAAACTTCAAAATATCTTTGTCATAATGTATCAAACAAAATAATATAATGAACACTTAGACTTTCTAGGGAGGAGGGGGCATGGCTTCCAAGAATACTGTGTTGACATTCCCACTGTATTTTGCTTTTTCAGGCATGTAATTATGTGAATTTATAGCCCTTCATTAAATTCTCATAATTACATGCCTGATAAATAGTCATGCCACTTCTAAATGAATGCTTATAAGAAGGAGGAACTCAAAGACATATGCGTATATTATCCACACATACTTTTAGACAGCTTAAATTGAAAGGAAAAGTTTTTTTCTGGCTTATTGTTTCCCTAATATCAAGCCAAATTTGTTCTTTTTGTCACTTTTACCTACCTTTGATGGTTTGAAAGAAAACTAGATAAGTTTAATATCTCCTTCTTATGAGATCCATTCAAATAATCAATTAAAATACCATATTTATCAATATTTTTCCTCCAGTCTTTACATCCCCTATTTCATCCAATAATTCTTATTTGTCATGAGTTCAAGGTCCTTCATAAACTTTATTGTCCTTTCATGGATACATTGTAAACTATGGCATCCAATCCAAAACATATTTATTTACATGAGTTTTCACAAAAGCAAAGTATAGTGGGAATGTCATCACACTATTCTTGGAAGCCATGCCCCCTCCTCCCTAGAAAGTCTAAGTGTTCATTATATTATTTTGTTTGGTACATTATGACAAAGATATATTGAAGTTTCAATCCATAAAAATGATGAGAATTCCTCCCCCTAGCTATTTTTTTCAGAATAACTTCTCTCTGGCACTTCACACCTTTGAAATTATTTATTTTATTTAATTTGACACTATGGCAAGAATGCCTATCATTTACAAGCTCCATGACATTGGAGAAATAACTTACTATCTGTGGGCTTCAATTTCCTCATCTGTAAAATAAGAGAGCTAGAGGCGGTGACCTTTAAAGTCCCTTCTATCTCTCAATCTATGTGTATATGAAATGGTATTTGAAGAAAAAGTCATCCTCAAAAGCATCCGTTCAAATAATTAATTAAAATACCATGTTTATCAATGTTTTTAAAAATAAAATATTATAGATGCATAAGAGAAAGTCAGCTAATTGGGAGATTTTCTAGAGCTTATTATAGGGAGTCATTTCTAGTCATCCTGGAAAGGTAGGCCAGAGGAATATTTTTAAGGATTTTAGAAGCCAAGCAGAGGGGTTTATATTAATAGCATCAATATGGAGCCTTGACTTGGAGAATGATTTAGAATGCCACTATGAACTGTGCTTTGGGAATATCAGTTGATCAACTTTAAAGAAGAGGATAAATTGCAGAGATGAGAAAGCAGAGGTGTGAGATCAATTATAAAGTTATGTCAGTAATAAATAAAAAGATGCTAAAACTGAAGGCAAACTGGAGACATAGATTTAAGAGACAGTGTTGAGATACAACTGGTAAAATGTGACAGTTGGGTAGAAGGGTAGAATGAAGATGAGTGGACTGGAAGGATACTGAAACCACCAGGAGAATCTAAAATGTTAGTAAAAGATTGGGATTGAGCTGAAAAAAATAATTCATTAACGTTATTTATATTGTAAATATTGATTATGAGATTTCTATGGAGTATGTAACTAATATTTGAAAATGGTGTAGGACAAGCGCTCCAAAGAAAGTGCTCAATACATACATACATAATGCACACATATATGCATACATATACATAAAAACTTCATATATGTAATATACAGTTTTATATCTGTATAAGGGAAACATATATACATAACAAATTCACAAACATTCACACTGATATAGAAATAGATATATGCACACTTACACATAGAGTTTAATATCTTTCTGAATTCTGCCTCTTCTTTTTATAACTGTAATCCCTGATTAGCTTTAAAAATTAGATCATTTGTTACTCCATACCAAAGGATTATTCTAATCTCTGGTTGTTGTCATTACCTCTTTTAATTTAATTTTAATACACTTGTTTTGTTAATTATTCTCCTACTCCAACTTTTCTTGCTTATCAGTTTTAATCTCTTTCCCCAGGAATATAGAAGTCAAATAGAGGAAATAAAAGTACTGGAGGGATAAGAGACTACATTTTGCTGCCTTTTTCTCCCTCTTTGTCTCCAAATCTATCCTCTCCATCTATTCTGTCTCTGTCTTTCTGAATCTGCCTCTGCCTCTCTGTCTCTCTCTCTTACTCACACATACACAAAGACTCATATTCAGGAGTCCTTAAATTATTCAAGAGTGGGACACATGATACAGCAGAGGAGATCGGATAGTCACTGTGGGAATTAATAAAGCCATATCACCAACTTTAAAGTTGAGAAGAGTAAGTTCTTCTGGAGGTAATGCAATCAACATAATTAAATGTGATGGACATCAAAAAGGACATGGTTGAAGAAAATCCAACAGATATTATGACTAAAGATGTTTTGAAGTTTAGCAAGAAAGACTCAAATGAGTGATAATCTTAAAATAAAAAAAAATAACTCAGTCATTTTGAGTTAGAGTAGAAGTGGAGGGAGAAAAGTAGATTGATTTTTGTAGGATTTTGGTTGTTAAAAAGAGGATAGATAAAGGCATGAAAAATTGAAAAAATGGCAAGATCAGGTGTTTTCCTTCAAATATGAGACAGATTTGTGCAACATTTTTGGCAAATAGGACATGGGCCAGTGAATGGAGAGAACTTGAGAATCATAATAAGATATGTTTTCATGTAGTAAGATATGAAATCAATAAACATATTGATTTCAACATTGAGCATTTGAGCAAGATAGGAACACGTGGAATTAAGGGCTGTAAATAGATATTTTGGCCTACGTGATAAAAAAGGCTCCTCTCCTTCAGAAGATGGAACAAAGGAGAAAAGAATGGAGAATAATATTAAGAGGATGTGATATTGAGAGTTGGGGATAAGAGGAAGATCAAAATGGATTCTTTAAAAAATGAAAGTTTTGCATCTCTTTAGAGGGAAAAAGAAAGTGGTATGATGTTACTGAGTTTTGAGGTAGCTAGGTAATAATAGTTGCTAGAAAAGAATACTTAGAGTTGGGAAGACTTGAACTTGAATCTGAAAGTCATTTGCTATCTCTGCAATCCTTATCATTATTTTTAGACCCTGGCATCCTTGGTTTCTTCATCTGGAAAAAAATGTATTACTAATAATTATCAGTAGGATTATTGTGATCATCAAATGAAATAACTAATGCTTAGTGCTTAGGTCAGAGTTTAACTCTCTATTTTGTTATCTCTGCTGCTACAAGTTTTATTTTGAGGTACTTTCATGCTTTTGTGGTTGTTTGGAGGGTGGATGCAAAGTTCCAAGGGTTTCTTACTCTTCTGTGTTGGCAAATACAGTATGTGCAGTTTTATTTCCTTTTGGCAATGGATCCCAATTGCTCTTCAGAATGGTTGTATTCATTCACAGTTCTACCAAATGCCACTTAGAAGCCCAATTTTCCCACATGCCCTCTGATATGTATTATTTTCCTTATTGTCATAATAACTAGTCTGATAGGAATGAAGTGTTGCCTCAGAGATATTTTAATATACATTTCTCTAATTGAGTGGTTTGAAATACTTTTTCATGTGACTGAAGATAGCTTTAATTTCTTCATCTTAGAACTGCCTATTCATTTCTTTTTGATCATTTATCAACTGGAAAATGACATCCTTATGAATTTCAATCAGTTCTCAATAGATTTGAGAAATGAGGTCTTTGTCAGAGACACTTGCTATAATTTATTTTTCCACAGTTTGTTGCTTCCCTTCTAAAATTTGTAGCATTGGTTATGTTTGGGCAAAACATTTTTAATTTAATATAATCAAATGTATCTATTTTGTGTTCTTATTTATCTATTTATGTTTCTTTTGTCTTCTTTCATCATTAATTCTTCTCTTATTCAAGAATTAAAGTTATAAGATGTGACAAATAAACTATTTTGTGATTCCCTAAATTGTTTATGATACCTCATTGAATTTTTAAATCAAGTATCCATTTTGAGTTTATCTTGGTATATGGTGTGAAATGTTGGTCATTGTCTAGTTTCTCTTATACCATTTGCCTTTTTACATCAGTTTTTGTAGAACAGTGATTTCTTCCTAAAGCCTAGATTTCTGGATTTGTCAAACACTAGACTGTTATGGTCATTTTATTATTGTGTTCTAACTACTAATCTAATATATAAATATAATGATTTTCCTTCTAATGCTGGCTACATTGATTTTATTTTTACAACCCCTTTTAAATGCAATATTCAATATTTTTCATTTTACATCTCATTATGCTTTCTGTTTTTATTTATAATTTTTCTCCTATCCAGAAATTTTATAGATAACATGTTCTGTCTTCTAATTTGCTTATGATATCCCCATTTATACCTAGATTATAGAACTATTTTGATCTGTTCTTGGCATATATGTGAGATATTAGTCATATCTGGAGTCTTCCAAGTTTCTTTCCAGGTTTCCTAATTAAAAAAAAAATAATGAATAGTTATCCCAAAAACTTTGATCTTTATTTTGGCAAATATAAGGTTACTATAATCTTTTACACTTGTTGATTGCATGTCTCTTCTGTTCTGTTAATCTACTTTTCCATTTCTTAGCCATTACTAGATAGTTGAGATAATTACTACTTTATAATTTACTTCAAATCTGATATGACTAGACTTCTTTCCTTGACATTCTTTTATTATTTCCTTTGATAGTACTGACCTTTTGCTTTTCTTTTTTATTCTGAAATTTTGAATTTTCCATTTATTGCTTCTTAAATGCAGTTCTTATTCATGCTTGTTCTGACATCAAAGAGTTGGCAAAGAGCAAGGATGAATAATATAGATTTGGACAATAACTAAATATTTCTAGCACATAAATTCTGAAAATGGACCAAATAGACTAAAGAAAACTTGGAAATATGTTCTTTCCCATCTTTTGTCCTCCTCATCCATTTCTTAACCCTTTCTTTGCTATAGCAAGGAAATGTCACAATATTCTGAAGATCAGTGATTAATATTCTAGTTAGTTTTTCTAGATTAATCATTAATATTCTAGATCAGTGATTTATATTCAAGTTAATATTTACTAACTAGAGATGTGGAAAAATAGAAACAAAAAATTATAATCTGCTTAAATATTACTACTGCTAAGAGATAAATAGGATATTAATCCAGAGGAAGGAACTGAGATAAAGAAACTTTAAAGAACACTTCATTAGAAGTCTATGATGTGAGCCACTTAGAGAAATTCCTTCATACATCAAGAAGATGGAAAGCATATAAGCTCCTCTATCAGTCTTCTTGGAATCATTTTCCTTTACCTATTAGTTAATTAACATTTACTCAGCATTTGCTAAACTCTTGACATTAAACAAAGTACTGAGTTTAGAATGAAAAGCAGAAACTTTGTTCACAACTCCAAGAATCTTGATTTTTAAATATTGAGACAAAATGAAGACAAATACTTATAACACATATATAGAAAAATTAAAGGGAATTTCATTGGGAAGATGCAATAACTAAAGGAAGAAAAAGGTTTATTATTATTAATTTTTACAAACTTGAAATTAAAATCTATTCATAAGATGTTCAGAAAGTTTACATAGATTAAACAGCACAAGGAACCACTAAAGGTATAGAGGAAAATCAGTGAAAAGGCACATAAATGGGATATGAAGTTTCAGTGGCTAAGCAAAAAAATAAAACAAACAGGCCATTATAACTGAAATGTGTAGTACTTAAAAGATAGGAGAATATTATGTTAGGAATATGAATAACAACTAACTAATGGGGTTATTTTAAGAGTAAAACTAGATAATATATGTATAGTGCTTTACAAAGCATCAAAAATCTTATCTAGAAAGACAGGAAGTTTCAAGACATGATGTATCCTAAAATCATGACATGATGTCTGCTGAGTTAAATTTCTGTGATCAATGCCAAGATTTTAGAGTATGAACAATAATTGTCCCATTTGTAAAATGGAGATTTATACTTCTTGGACCAACCTCTACTCTTTGTTTTGTTGCCCTAATGAAGTCATGAATGAAAAGAAATTTGAAATAATGCAAAATAAAGGTTTTTTTTAATTATTCTCAGGTGATTTCTGTTTTTCTGTTTTAATTTCAATTAGTGATTGTTGCATTAAATATCTAGTTAATTCACTTCTTTCCTCCCAGAATGAATCATATGAGAAAAGATCTATCTATCTATCTATCTATATATCTATCTATCTATCTATCTATCTATCTATCTATGTCTTATTAATTTTTATGTGTCAGTTCATTATCTGGATGTGAACATACTTAAGTCATTCTTCAAAATTTTTTTCTTCTGCTGTACATAATATTCTTGTGTTTCTGCTCATTTCCCTCTTCATAATTTCATGTTGGTCCTTCCATGTTTTTTACAAAGTTAACATGTCAGTTATTTCTTATGATGCAGTGGTATTCCATCACAATTATATGCCACAATCTGCTTAGTCATTCACCAATTGATGGACATTTCTTCAATTTCTAGTTCTTTCCTATAACAAAGAAAACTACTAGAAATATTTTATAACATATAGAATCTTTTCTTTCTTACCAAAACTGTGATTTCACTGGTTTCAAGATACTACAAATAAAGAAAATCACATTAATAAGCATTTAAGCAACTCTCATGAAACTTAAAGTTTTAAAGAATTTTTAGGGCTTTCTAGATGTAGTGATTTTCCCAGAAATGTGGAAGAAATGTGCTAGAAATAGAACTTGAATTAAATAAAACTTCCTGCCTCTCACAAACTTGATTGTTTTACTCCTCTCCTTCTGGGCAGCCTTTAACAAATAATATTTGTTTTTTAACCACAATTTCATGTATTATTTAAAATGTATTAGTTTTAACAAGATTTAAATAATATCTAAATTGTCTATTAATCTGTTTGATTATATTTCTCAACAGGCATGCTGGATCATTTTTCACTCCATCAGGCTTCCAATTCAGAAGGCTTAAACATGTACCTTTCATCAAATACATCTAACATTAAAGGAAATAAACTTCATTGCTTAAATTTCATAAATCTAATTCCTATAATTCATTAAGTGAACAATTTATTTTTGTAAAATTTCTAGTTTCATTCTAAATGTTGAATATTGGCTGAACTTTGGACTAAATCAACTGGATTTATATGAAAAATAATAATAACTAACAGCTGTATTGTGATTTAAAATAGTGCTATGTTATTATTCACATTTTATGGATGAGGAAACTGAGACAAAGAAATTAACTAATTACTCAATGTCTGGAGAAAGATTTGAAATCTGGTCTTCCTTACACCAATCTCAGGGCTCTATGAACTTCACACAAGGAAGAAAAAAGAGAGAAAGGGTAACAGAAAAACAAAAACTGATGGGAATATGGAATAATCAAGAAGTTGTCAGGAAAATAGACAAAATGGAAAATACAAATATCACTAAATTCATTTTGCTGGGCCTTACACAAAGTCCAGAGCTTCGAAAAATATTCTTTGTAATTTTCTTAATTATATATATTATCACAGTGATAGGGAACCTACTCATTGTCTTAACCATGACTGCCAGTCAAAGTTTGAGATCACCCATGTACTTTTTTCTAACCTTCTTATCCCTCATGGATGCTGCCTACTCTTCAGTCATTGCTCCTAAGATGATTGTAGATTTACTCTATGAAAAAACAACCATCTCCCTGGAAGGCTGCCTGATCCAGGTCTTTGCAGAGCATTTTTTTGGTAGTGTTGGCATCATCCTCCTTGTGGTAATGGCTTATGATCGCTATGTGGCCATCTGTAAACCCCTGCACTATATGACCATCATGAATCCTCGGGTATGCCACCTGCTAGTGGCAGCAGCCTGGATAGGAGGTTCCATACATGGTACTATACAACTACTCTTCATGATCAATGTTCCTTTCTGTGGTCCTAACATTATTGACCATTTCCTATGTGACTTGTTCCCATTGCTGAAACTGGCCTGCATGGATACCCAAGTTCTTGGTCTATTAGTCATTGCTAACAGTGGAATATTGTGCCTGTTAACCTTTATCTTATTAATTGTCTCCTATATAATTATCCTCTCTTCCCTGAAGGGTGGTAGTTCAGAAGGAAGGCGAAAGGCCTTTTCTACCTGTAGCTCTCA
>NC_058135.1:274323168-274397705 GCF_016433145.1 Gracilinanus agilis
TTTTTTTTAATTTGCACATGATCCCAAAGTAAGATGGGACAGTATGTATATCGAATGACATTGTTATTAAAAAAGAATTCAAAAGCTCTGTTTTACCTGATTTCAAAAGAGAAACTGACTGGGGATAAATACATCATTCAGCATTTTAAGCAATTTTTATGAACCAGGCACTGTAGCCATGAGGATATCAAAATTGAAGTGGAAATGTCCCTGCCTTCAATAAACTTGTATTCTAATAGACACAATGTTCATATCCATAAATAATGAACAAATTTCATTCATACATTTCAAAAATCATTTATCAAATATTGACTGTTTAAAGGACATATTGTGTGTGAAGACAAAAATGAAAAATTGTTCCTTCCCTCAAAGAAACTTAATATTTTACTAAAGGATGCAGTTCCTCAAAAGATGATGAATAAACATAGTGACAGAAAAATGAATAGATAAAAACCTAGATGTAGATATCAATTTAAATATATGATATAGATGAAACAAATAAACATTTAATGATTTATATTAGGCCTTCCCAGAGAATAATTATGAGAAGAGGGTAGGTGATAAATCATGAAAGTTAATTAAAAGTGTTCCAGAAGTTAGGTAGTGGATAAATAGAAGAGAATGAATTCAAATAGAGAGATCCTTTGAATCAAAATTAAAAAAAAACATTTCCTCTCTCCTCTTTTATTCTTTTTCAGGAAAGAATAAGATTTATAATTTCAAGAGAAGCAAGGAGCTTGAGTCTTGATTCTTAAATATATTTTATTTAATCTAAATTTTTGTTAAAAGCTAACTCATGGCTCTGGCTGAGTTTCAGTAATTTTATGCCTTTTTATAGAGCTAAGTGTGTTTTAGGTATTTCTGAAGACTAAAGACTGCAAAGTTTCTTAAAAATCCTCTCATCAATGTGAATATATGCATGACCATCTGGTAGCTTGTTATATATTTGGAGGAATAGAATGAATTTAGTTGGTTGAAAAATGTCCATCACAACTTATTGCAGTGAAAATAAAAGTCAAATCAGGTACCGTTAGAGGTGTGCAGAATCCACCTCTAGCTTGCAGAGGATTGTTAAATTTCCAGTGAGAAAATTTCCATGTCAGCAATGGACAAATCAATCATGACTTAATTTTATGGTTTTTTTGAATTGCATAGACTTAAGAAAGTGTCAATAATAGGATTAATTTTTTTAAACCCTTGTACTTTGGTGTATTTTCTCATAGGTGGAAGAGTGTTAAGGGTGGGCAATGGGGGTCAAGTGACTTGCCCAGGGTCACACAGCTGGAAGTGGCTGAGGCTGGGTTTGAACCTAGGACCTCCTGTCTCTAGGCCTGACTCTCACTCCACTGAGCTACCCAGCTGCCCCAATAGGATTAAATTTGAAAGTGTGAGCATATTTTTTCTTTCTTCCTCAAAGCTCCTTTAAAAATATATTCCCAAAGGTCTTTAATACTCTATAACTATTGCCTGAGCTTAGTAGGAATACAGCAGAAGGCTTAGAGAATGGATTATCATGTGGCTGGAGACTTATGATTGGAGGGTCATCATTATCAGCATCACAATTAACCCTTTCCTATTCTTTCTCAATACCTCTTTCCCATTTGAAATTTCCTTCCAGGGGGAGGTAATTAGAGGGAGGGGGAATAGGGTGATAAAAAGCAAATCACTCATGAGGAGGAATGGAGTAAATGGGAATAGAGCAGGATCAAAAGGGGAAAATAAGATGGAGGGCAATAGACAATAATCATAACTCTGAATGTGAAAATAGGTATTGAGTGATAATACATGTATAACTCAGTGGAATTGCTTGTCAGTTCTGGGAGGAAGGAGGGAAAAGGGAGGAAAGAACATGAATCATGTAAAATATTTAAACTAAAGATAAAAATAAATGAAATTGCCTTCCAATTTTTCTCTGTATCTCCCATACACCAATTAATGTTATTATATAATATATTATATATTATTATATATCATATGATATATACATAATAATAATATATGTTATTTCACCATGAGAATGTGAGCTCTCCCAAGATGAGTAAGATAGAATTTGTACTCATTGTTTGGTTTTATCCATATTCAATGGATGTCAAACTGAGACTCACAGATGGAGGTGAATTGAAAAGAGACAGAGATTGAATTCAAATCCTATTAACTTGACATCTTGTTCACTAACAGATTCTCATGCAAACTCCAGGTTGAACCTCAAAAAAAAATTCAGTGTCTTGCAGGGTGGGGAGCAGTAGAAAGAATTTCTATACACATATATACATATGTGATTAAATATATGCATATATAAAACTTAAATACATATATACATATATATTTATTAAAAAGAATATTAAAAGGTAAAAAGTATTAAAAGGAATAACAAATGGAAGGGAAGTAGTAGAAATTAAGCTCATCCTATCTTTTCCCATGAGATAGCACTGAGATAGACAGGTGGAAATCTCAATTAGACAAATGTAGCTTTTAGGTCAGGGAAAAGTGGCAACAGCAAATTCTCACCATTACAAATGTCTAATAAGGAAATGAACTGATTCAAGGATTCATCTATTCCTTTACAGTTTAATTTATAATTTACACCATTTTTGACAAGGCCAAAGTAGGAAAACAAATCAAACCATAAGTTGGAAAGCATTCATTAGGTACCAAATACACGTCTGAAACTACTCTTCCTTCTAGGGATGCAAAAGTTTAATTTAGGTCCTCTCTAGAAAAGTTATAAAACACTAGGAAGCCAGCCATAAAGCATGTATTAATCATTTAATTTGTTATACACATTGTTCTCTGAATACAAATAAAAGAATGATACAATGAAATATAATTCCTGTCATTAAGGAGCTTACATTCAAATGAGAGAAAGGAATACATAAAAAAGAGTGGAAAAGTAGGGTCCACCTGTTTAATGGACATCAGAGCTTGGATAAAGTCTTGTGGAGCGGACATACATAACAGTGCTTACCAGAGTGGAATGAAAACTAATATTGTCAAAGGACAGAATACCATAAAGCAACTTCTAGAGGTTGCATTCTGGAGTAGGTGCTAGTGGAAAGAGATTTAAGGTAAAAGGGATGTGTGACCATTTAGGAGGAGTTCCATTGGGAAATGATTGAGAGGTAAAATTATTTGTCAATCTGGTAGCTTTCTGCCTTAACTAATTATCTGGTAACTAAATAGGTGGTAAATGGATTCCACATAGGTGTAAAAATATGTCTTATCTGCACCATCTAGCCATTTGCTTTAACCTCAATATTGCTTCTCATGGGACATAGGAAATGATGAATTAATAAATTCAAAGAGTAGGACTAGGAGTAGAAGTATAAAATGATAATATAAAGAGGAGTAAGAGGATGATTAGCATTTATATAGTGTTTTAAGGATATATATATATATATACATATATATATGTAAATATATAATTTTTCTCCTCACAATAATCCTTGAGAAGTAGATGCCATTATTTTACATATTTTACAGATGAGGAAAGCAAGGAAAGAAACAATTAGGTGAATTGTAAAAGAACACATTGCTAGTAAGTATCTGAGGCTAGATTAAAATTCTGGTCATCTTAGAGATCCATAATAATATTTGGAAGCTATGAATACAATGCAAGGTCAAAGGGAAAATTCATACTTATTGCTATGTCTAAAACAGACAGTACTTAATGAGATTTAGAAAAGAATATTGGTCGTGGGGGGAGGGGAGGCAACTGGGTAACTCAATGGATTGAAAGCCAGGCCTAGACTGGAGGCCCTAGATTCAAATCTGGTCTCAGATACTTCCCAGGTATGTGACCCTGGGCAAGTCACTTGACCCTCATTGCCAAAAAAGAAAAGAAAAGAAAAGAATATGGGAAGGGGTTAAGGCAAAGTAAGATGCACTACTTTTATTTAATGAAATAAATAGTTTTACTAAATGTTATTATCTTTTGAGACTTTTTCCAAATTCTTACCAAATTGGAAAATATAGGAAAAAATAAAGAAATCGCTGGTTTGGGAGGACCTATATGGAGACAGACACAATAATAAACTATTGGTGATACTTTGAATTGGTTTATCAATTCTGGAAGACAAGTACAATGATGCTGGAAAAATTCTTAAGATATAAATTAATAACATAAAATATTATAATCTTTTGGCCCAAATCTTTAATAATTAGAGAAACTTAACAATGAAATTGTATGGGTTAAATTCAAATGAGTAAAAATAATTATGAATATACTTTCATCCTAGCAAAGTATTAGAAATAAAGTACATATGATTGGAAAATGGCTACAGAAATTATGGGACAAGAATAGCATATGCAATAGAATAGTACTTCATCTTAGAGAAGTATGAAAAATCAGAAAATCATCAGAACATATATAAATGAAATAAGCATAACTAGAAAAAATATTCACAGTCATTTTAGCATTAAACAAAGAAAGCAAAGATGAAAAACACAGGAAAAAAGAAACTGAATATATAATTTCAGCTCCCAAGTCTAGCCCCAGATAACAATTGAGAAAATATAATTCCTTTTCTTCTCTGCAGAAACATAACTGGAGGTAGCTGAATGGTATAATAGATAGAACTCTGGACTTCAGAAAGAAGGATATATAACTGAATAGTTTTTAATCAGACAATATCTATCTGACTCTGTGTGAGTCAAGTATATGGAATATGCTTTAATTTCCTTGTCTATGAAAGGAGGCTAATAGCAGGTAACTCTCAAGGACGTTGTGAGAACAAAATGAGATATTTCTAAAGTGCTTTTAGGAATTATTAGTAAAGTGCTTTGAAAATTTTAGTGGGATAAAAGGAAGTTAGTATTATAGCTACTAAGTGGAACATATTGATAAAAATATTCTGCATTATAACACTCAATTAATTATTTAGCTTGTCATATCTCTAGCATGTCAATTATATAACCTCTGTGAAAATTTTCTAGGAAAAATGAGTTGGGAAAATCAAAGTGGAAATTTAAGAAAGCATTTTTTTCTTTACTAGTGAAAGGAGTATGTGTGCCACTTAAAATCTAATTCTATTTGTGTACTTCAGCAGTATTTGAATGATTTTCACACAGTAGACAGAGTTTTTTTCATGGAATTTTTAACTTCTGCATTCCTAAGAGTATAGATCAAAGGATTCAACATAGGAGTAATCAGAGTACAACATACAGACACAGCCTTATCTATAGTAAAAGTGGTCACAGGCCTTACATGCAAAAATATACAGGGAGCAAAAAACAAAACAACTACTGTGATATGAGAGCTACAGGTAGAAATGGCCTTTTGCCTTCCTTCTGAACTACCACCCTTCAGGGAAGTGAAGATAACAACATAGGAGACAATTAATATGAGAAAGATCGACAGGCACATGATTCCACTGTTAGCAATGACTAGTAGACCAAGAACTTTTGTATCTATGGAGGCCAATTTCAGCAATGGGAACAAATCACATGTGAAGTGATCGATAACATTGGGGCCACAGAAAGGAAAATGGGCCATTAAGAGAAGCTGTATGGTGGCATGTATGGGGCCTCCTAACCAGGCTGTTGCTACCAGTAGATGGCACACATGAGAATTCATGATGGGCATGTAGTGCAGGGGTTTGCAGATGGCCACATAGCAATCATAAGCCATCACCACAAGGAGGATGTTACCAACACCACCAAAAAAAATATTCTGCAAAGAGCTGGTTCAGATAGCCTTCCACAGAGATAGTTGTTTTCTCAAAGAGCAGGGGTCGGCAACCTTTTTGGCCATGAGAGCCATGAACGCCACATTTTTAAAAATGTAATTTCATGAGAGCCATACAGTGCTCACAGTGCTGCTCCTATAACAGCGCCTGAAAAAAAAATTGACTTTATGGCTTCTGTTGAAAGAGCCATATCTGGGCCTCAAAAGAGCCAGATATGGCTCGAAAGCCATACATTGCCAACCCCTATCATAGGGTAAATTCACAGCCATCTTAGAAGCAATGACTGAGGAGTAGGTAGAACGCATGAGGGATAGGAAGGTTAGTAAAAAGTACAGGGGTGATCTCAAACCTTGCCTGGTAGTCATGGTTAAGACAATGAGTAGATTCCCTGTAATAGGGACAATATAGATGATTAAAAGGCAACAAAGAATATTTTTCGTAGTTCTGGACTTTGTGTAAAGCCCAGTAAAATGAATTTAGTGACATTATTTTTATTTTCCATTTTGGTTATTCCTCTACCGAATTATTGATTATTCCATATTCCCATCTGTTTTTTTTTTGTTTGTTTGTTTGTTTTTTTTTTTTTTTTTTACCTTTTCTCTCTCTTTCTTCCTTGTCTGCAATTGATAGAGCATTGAGTTTGGTGTAAGTTAGACTGGAATTCAGATATTTCTCCACTTGGTTCTGTAAACCTAAGTAATCACTTAAATTCATTCAGGCTCAGTTTCTCATCTGTAAAATGTGGATGATAATATAATATTATTCCTTACAGAGTTTTGGTAAGGTATAAATGAAATATTATATATGAAGTGCTTTGAGTATTTGAAAGTGCAACATAACTACTAGTTATTATTTTTACTCTTCATAAAAATCCAGTTATTTCAAAATTCAGGGAACAATCAATCTTCTGCATGAACTTGTCATTCTTTCTGGAATTCTGCATGAATTATAGGAACTGGCATCATGAAGTTTAAGAAGAAAAGTATATTTCCTTTGGTATTAGATGTAGCTTGTGATAATTATATCCTTTGATCCCTCTGATTTGGAAGCCTGATAGAGTGAAAAATGAATCAGCATGCCTGGTGAAAAATATAATATAACAGATTAACATATCATTTAAATATTATTTTAAATTATTTATTTTTGTGATAAAACCATGTGGATAATAAAGTATCGTTCATTAAAGGTCAATTAGAAAGAAAGAACTATGTTTTAACAAAAGTTATTGAGAGGCAGGAAGTCATATTTGGTTCCAGTCTTATTTCAGGTACATAATTTGTACATTTCGGGGAATATAATTTCATATATAAGAGCCCTAAACAATTCTTTCATACAAATAGTTTCAAGACAGTTGGTTAAATGTATTATTAATGGATATTTCTTTATTGGAAGTGACTTAAATCCAATGATATCAAAGGCTTGATAAAAAATGAATGAATAAACAAAAAACTGAGTAATAAACATACATGTTTATATTCTGTATTTGTTTCAGCATTCTTTTTTTTCACTACTTAATTAGTACAAGAAAAAAAAAAACATTTGGGACTGGCCCAAGGGCCATCAACCCCATATTTTATGAACTGGAAATCTATTCTTTAACACCAACATCTCGACATTAGTCACACACATCCACAGATCTGTAATGCTTCACAACTCTTTCTAGCTTTCTGTCCTCACATTTTCTCTTTTACATAGCTGCTATTGATATTCCTATTATTGCTCTTTCCTCACTGCTATATTTTCCACAGTTCAGCTACAATGGCCTTTCTACTTTTCTACTTATGTCTTGCTTTCATATCCTCCTATCTTGTCTTAAAACTTGATCTTGAAATCAACATATCTTGCTATATTTTTCAAACTCTCTTTATCCAGTGTTTCCTTCCCTGTTGTCTCCAAAACTGGAATCTTCTTTTTATTTGAAAAAAAGTTAGATATTATAATTAAGTATGTTTTGTAACTTTGAGGGAAAAGATTCATTTGATAAGATCAAAATAGATACTGATAGGTTTTTTAAAGTGCAAAGAAAGGAAGAAAAAGAAAAAAAATATCTGATGGATTTTTCTATGCATGCACTTCTAGAAGTGCATCAGATTTCATAATGTTGACAAATATTACCTCCAGAAGAATTTATGTTCAATTTAATATTGATGACCTCCTTCTTAATGATCTCCCAGGGACTTTCTGATTTTCTTTGTTGGATCATGAAAAAGTCCCATTGTTTAATGTATTGAATACTCTTGAAAATGAATGTCTTTATGTATTTCTATATGTTACTGTGTGTGTCATGGGTATCTGTATGACAGAAAGAGAAAAAGAGAGAGAGAGCAAGAGCGAGAGCGAGAGCGAGAGCGAGCGAGAGAGAGAGAAAGAGAGAGAGAGAGAGAGAGAGAGAGAGGGGAATTCACAGTCAAAAAGAGATAGACAGAGGCAGACATAGACGGTCTCAGGATCAGAGAGTGAGAGACAGTGAATGAACGAAAGAGAAAAATATGTCTTTGTGTCTCTGCATGCATAGTCATATTCTTTTTTTTTCAAACATTTATTAATATTCATTTTTAACATGGTTACATGATTCATGCTCCTCCTTTCCCCTTCGCCCCCCGCACTCCCCTGACCCATGTCCGATGCACATTTCCATTAGTTTTGTCATGTGTCCTTGATCAAGACCAATTTCCAAATTGTTGGTAGTTGCATTGGTGTGGTAGTTTCGAGTCCACACCCTCAATCATGTCCACCCCGACCCATGTGTTCAAGCAGTTGTTTTTCTTATATGTTTCTTCTCCTGAAGTCCTTCCTCTGAATGTGGGTAGCGTCTTTACCATAAATCCCTCAGAATTGTCCTGGGTCATTGTATTGCTGCTGGTACAGAGGTCCATTACATTCAATTTTACCATAGTATATCAGTCTCTGTGTACAAAGTTCTTCTGGCTCTGCTCCTTTCACTCTGCATCTGTTCCCGGAGGTCTCTACAGTTCGCCTGGAACGCCTCTAGTTTATTATTCCTTTTAGCACAATAGTATTCCATCACCCACATATACCACAGTTTGTTCAGCCATTCCCCAATTGAAGGACATACCCTCCTTTTCCAATTTTTTGCCACCACAAAAAGCACAGATATAAATATTTTCGTACAAGTCTGTTTATCTATGATCTCTTTGGGGTACAAACCCAACAATGGTATGGCTGGATCAAAGGGCAGGTATTCTTTTATAGCCCTTTGAGCATGATTCCAAATTGCCAGCCAGAATGGCTGGATCAGTTCATACCTCCACCAGCAATACATTAATGTCCCAATTTTGCCACATCCCCTCCAACATTCATTACTCTCACTTCTTTCATTTTAGCCACTCTGCTAGGTGTGAGGTGATACCTCAGAGTTGTTTTGATTTGCATTTCTCTAATTATTAGAGATTTGGAACACTTTCTCATGTGCTTATTGATACTTTTGATTTCTTTACCTGAAAATTGCCTATTCATGTCTCTTGCCCATTTATCAATTGAGGAATGGCTTGATTTTTTATACAATTGCTTTAACTCCTTGTATATTTGAGTAATTAGACCCCTGTCAGAGTATTTCATTATAAAGATTTTTTCCCAATTTGTTGTTTCCCTTCTGATTTTGACTACATTGTTTTTGTTTGTACAAAAATTTTTTAGTTTAATATAATCAAAACCATTTAATTTACATTTTGTAATTTTCTCTAACTCTTGCTTGGTTTTAAAGTCTTTCCTTTCCCACGGATCTGACAAGTAAACTATTCTGTGTTCACTTAACTTGATTATAGTTTCCCTCTTTATATTCAAGTCATTCACCCATTCTGAATTTATCTTGGTGTAGGGTGTGAGATGTTGATCTAGACATAATCTCTCCCATATTGTTTTCCAAATTTCCCAGCAGTTTTTGTCAAATAGTGGATTCATGTCCCAAAAGTTGGGCTCTTTGGGTTTATCATACACTGTCTTGCGGATGTCATTTAACCCAAGTCTATTCCATTGATCCTCCTCTCTATCTCTTAGCCAGTACCATATTGTTTTGATGACTGCTGCTTTATAGTATAGTTTAATATCTGGTACCCCTAGGTGCCCTTCACTCACATTTTTTTTTCATTATTTCCTTTGATATTCTTGATCTTTTGTTATTTTATTCCAAATGAAATTTGTTATAATTTTTTTTTCTAATTCAGTAAAGAAGTTTTTGGGTAGCTTGATAGGTATGGCACTAAATAGATAAATTAATTTGAGTAGAATTGTCATTTTTATTATGTTAGCTGGTCCTACCCATGAGCAATCAATGGCTTTCCAATTGTTTAGATCCAGTTTTATTTGTTTGGAAAGTGTTTTGTAGTTGTTTTAATATAATTGCTGTGTTTGTTTTGGTAGGTAGATTCCTAAGTATTTTATATTGTCTAGGGTGATTTTAAATGGTGTTTCTCTTTCTACTTCTTGCTGCTCTAGTTGGAAATGTGTAGAAATGCTGATGATTTATGTGCATTTATTTTGTATCCTGCAACTTTGCTAAAGTTGTTGATTATTTCTACAAGCTTCTTAGTTGATTCTCTGGGATTTTTTAAGTAGACCATCATATCATCTGCAAAGAGTGATAGCTTAGTCTCCTCCTTGCCTATTTTGATACTTTCAATTTCTTTTTCTTCTCTAATTGCAACTGCTACTGTTTCTAGTACAATGTTAAATAATAGAGGTGATAATGGGCATCCTTGTTTTACTCCTGATCTTATTGAGAAGGCTTCTAATTTATCCCCATTGCATATGATGTTTGTTGATGGTTTTAGGTATATACTGTTTATTATTTTTAGGAAAGGTCCTTCTATTCCTATACTTTCCAGTGTTTTCAATAGGAATGGATGCTGTATTTTGTCAAAGGCTTTTTCAGCATCTATTGAGATAATCATGTGATTTTTGTTTGTTAGACTGTTGATATGGTCAATTATGTGGATGGTTTTCCTAATGTTGAACCAACTTTGCATTCCTGGTATAAATCCCACCTGATCATATGGATGATCTTCTTAATTACTTGCTGGAGTCTCTTTGCTAGTATTCTATTTAAGATTTTTGCATCTATGTTCATTAGAGAGATTGGTCTGTAGTTTTCTTTCTCTGTTTTTGATCTCCCTGGCTTTGGAATCAGTACCATATGCATGTCATGAAAGGAATTTGGTAGGACTCCTTCTTTGCTTATCATATCAAATAATTTGTATAGTATTGGGATTAGTTGGTCTTTGAATGTCTGATAGAATTCACTTGTGAATCCATCAGGCCCTGGTGATTTTTTTCTTTGGGAGTTCTTTGATGGCTTGTTCAATTTCTTTTTCTGATATGGGATTATTTAGGTATTCTATTTCTTCTCCTGTTAATCTAGGCAGTTTATATTTTTGTAAATATTCGTCCATATTTCCTAAATTGTTATATTTATTGCCATATAATTGAGCAAAATAGTTTTTAATGATTGCCTTAATTTCCCCTTCATTAGAGGTGAGGTCTCCCTTTTCATATTTGATATTATCAATTTGGTTTTCTTTTTTCCTTTTTTTATTAGATTGACCAGTACTTTGTCTATTTTATCTGTTTTTTTCAAAGTACCAGCTTCTAGTCTTATTTATTAATTCAATAGTTCTTTTACTTTCAATTTTATTAATTTCTCCCTTGGTTTTTATTATTTCTAATTTAGTTTTCATATGGGGATTTTTAATTTGCTCGCTTTCTAATTTTTTGAGTTGCATGCCCAATTCATTGATCTCTGCCCTCCATAATTTGTTAATATATGCACTCAAGGATATAAATTTTCCCCTGAGTACTGCCTTTGCCGCATCCAACAGAGTTTGGTAGGATGTCTCATCGTTGTCATTTTCTTCAATGAAATTGTTGATTGTTTCTATGATTCCTTCTTTGACAAATTGGTTTTGAAGAATCATATTATTTAATTTCCAATTAGTTTTTGATTTTCCTGTCCAAGAGCCCTCACTAATTATTATTTTTATTGCATTATGATCTGAGAAGGTTACATTTATTATTTCTGCTCTTTTGCATTTGTTTGCAATGATTCTATGCCCTATAACATTGTCAATCTTTGTGAATGTGCCATGTGCAGCTGAAAAGAAGGTGTATTCCTTTTTGTCCCTATTTATTTTTCTCCACATATCAATTAAATCTAATTTTTCTAGGATTTCATTCACCTCTCTTACCTTGTTCTTATTTATTTTTCGGTTTGATTTATCTAGATCTGACAGAGGAATATTTAGATCTCCCACTAGCCTGGTTTTACTATCTATTTCCTTCTTGAGCTCTGCCAGTTTCTCCTTTATGAATTTGGGTGCTATGTACTTGGTGCATATATATTGAGCAGTGTTATTTCCTCATTGTTTAAACTGCCTTTAATCAGGATGTAATGACCTTTCCTGTCTTTTTTAATGATATCTATTTTTACTTTGGCTTTGTCAGAAATCATAATAGCCACTCCTGCCTTCTTTTTCTCATTTGACACCCAAAAGATTTTGCTGAAACCCTGAACCTTAAAGTTGTGTATGTCCACCTGCCTCATATGTGTTTCTTGTAGACAACATATGGTGGGATTTTGGTTTCTAATCCACTCTGCTATTTGCTTCCGCTTTATGAGCGAGTTCATCCCATTCACATTCAGAGTTATAATCATCAGTTGTGCATTTGCTGACATTTTCAAATCCTCCCCCATTCCTACCTCCTTTTTCCTTATACTTTTTTCCTTTTAAACCACTGGTTTGCTATTGAGCCGCTATCCCTTATCCCCTCCCTTGATTAACTTTCCTTTCTACCCCCTCCCTTATTTTCCCCCTCTTTTTGGTTTTAAAGGCCTTATGAATTCTCTCCCCCTTCTCCCCTCCCTTTTTTTGACCTCCCCACTCCCCTGCTCCCCTTGGTTTATCCCTTCTCTCAGAAGGGTTATATAAGAGTTTTATGTCCCAATGGATTATATAGCTACTTCTCACTCTCCGGGTTGATTACACTGAGAGTAAGGTTTGATTATTACCTCTTAATGCTCTCTTCCTCTCCTTCTTATAATAGTATTTGTCCCCTCTCCCTCCCATGCCCTCTTTGTGTGTAATAGAATATCGTATTTTCTTATTCACTCAAGTTTTTCTTGGTGTCCCCTGCTATTCATCCCCTCTTTCCCATCCCCATGCCATCTTAGATTATTTAGTGTTCCACCCTCACCCTGTGAATTATTCTTCTTATTACTATAATAGTGAATATTATAATAGTGAATAGAGTTCACTACAGAGAATTATACATAATATTTCTCTACATAGGAATACAGATAATTAGATCTCACTGAGGCCCTTAAAAAGGCAAATTCAAAAATTATAAGTTTTCTTTCTTTCCCCTCTGTATCTTATTTACCTTTTCATTTTTCTCTCGATTTTTGTGGTTGGATATCAAACTTTCCATTCAGCCCTGGTCTTTTCTGTGCAAATACCTGGAATTCTTCAGTTTTGTTGAATGCCCATACTTTCCCCTGGAAATATATAGTCAATTTTGATGGGTAGTTGATCCGTGGTTGCAGGCCCAGCTCTCTTGCCTTTCTGAATATCTTATTCCAAGCCTTGAGATCTTTTAGCGTGGAGGCTGCCAGATCCTGTGTGACCAGTTTTCTTGGTCTGTCACTCTCTCATTGAGATATTTCATGTTTCCTTCTATTTTTTCAGTCTTTTGACTTTTTTTATTTGTTCTTGTTGTCTTGAGAGATCATTAGCTTCTAGCTGCTCAATTCTAGGCTTTAGAGATTGGTTTTTGGCTATAATCTTTCAGTTTTCGGCTATGATCTTTTGATTTTTGGCTGTAATCTTTTGGTTTTCAGCTATAATCTTCTGGTTTTCGGCCATGATCTTCTGGTTTTCAGCCATAAATCTTCTGGTATTCCTTTTCAATCTGGACATTTCTGATGTTCAATTTGCTTATCAGTTCATTAGGTTTCTGAGCCTCACTTTCCATTTGCAAAATTCTACCTTTTTAAACTGTTATTTTCTTGCCAGATCTCTTCCATTTTCCTCAAAATCTCAGTTTTGAACTCATCCAAAGCTTGTGAGGAGTTTTCCTTATTTGAGGAGGGTAAAAGTTGTCGAGTGTTAAAGACTTCTTTTTCTTGTTGTTATTCTTTCTCTTCTGAACTTCCTGAGACTGGGTAGCCATCATTAGCCCAGCAGCTTCTCAGGTTTATCCTCGTGCTCAGGATCTGTCCACGGTCTATTGGCTCCTGAGGTCTGAGTTCTGGTTTTTTCCAAGGTCAAGCCCCCTGGTGCACCCCCTTGCTTGATCCCCTACGGGAGGTTTCTTTACACGTCTCAGGGCACTCCTTCCACAGTCCTATACCCGTCTGCACTGGTTCCCCACTCAGGGTTTCAGAACTTTAGCTCCTGGCTGTGTCTGCCTCCACCCACGCCTCCACCTGTGCCTGAGCTCTGAGCAGGCGCTCTGCGCCCTGCATCTGTTCTTGGCACCCTGGTCCCGTGATCAAATTTTGTGTGCGTTCGTTAGCTTTTTCGGGTCCTAAATCTTGCTGCTCTCAGGAACAGGCCCCGGCGCTGAGTTGCCAATGATTCAATGGGTGCCTCAAACTTGCTCTATTTCTTTTTAGCTGCCTTCGGAGCTATATGAGTTGTGTGTATAGGGGGTGGGGGTGGGGTGGTTGCTCAGCCCCTGATTTAGTGAGAGCTGTTTCACCTCTTTATAGCATGGAAATGCCTCGATTCCACATACCTTCCACGCTGTGCCTTGTTGTGGGGTTCCTCCGTTATTCTGGACTTGTTTTTATGTCCCCTTGAGGAGTTTTGTGTATTTTGGTCAGGAGAGGTTAAGACCTGCTTCTTACTCTGCCGCCATCTTAACCCAGAACTCCGTAGTCATGTTCTTGAATCACCTCTGGTATTCCTTGGAAGAATGATTAAAATGATAAACAAGCAGGAAAAGTTGTAGGGCAATGATAATCCAAAAATCTGAAATATACAAAAATTAAATTAAAAGAGAAAGGAACACTGCCAAATAGAGGGATCAGAATAGTCCTCTTGTGTGCAATAACCCTAGATTTAATATTGAAAGCTTATTAGAGATTCTTATTATAACACAGAACTGGGTTGAGATTTGAAGGAGGAATGAGAAAGAAGCTCTGTATATGCATGTATATTAATATGTATACACACATGTAAATATGTATAATGTACTTTTGATATTCAAATGTATTTCACTTATATAGAAATAAAATATGTATTCTCTATGTTTATGTGAAGTATGTATATGTGTATATAAGAATCCAACTCTTTCTTTTGAGTCCCACATATCCCCAATTTCTCATGGCATTGAGTATTAGATGTCCCATAGAAATCTCAAAAACACTAATTCTAATATAAATGACATTAATATATATTTCCTTTAAGCCCCTATTTTTTTCTTAACTTTCTTGATTTGTTTGGTGGAATCAATATCCCTCCAGTCCCCCAATTTCAAAATCTGAGTAATTCTTTTTTTAAACCCTTACCTTTTGTCATAGAATTGATACTAAACATTGATTACAAGGCCAAAAAGCAGTCAGGACTAAACAATTGGGGTTTAGTGACTTGACCAGGGATACACAGATAGGAAGATTTTCAGGTCAGATTTGAATCTAGAACCTCCTATCTCCAGGCCTAGTTCTCTATTCACTGACCCATGTAGTTGGCCCTTCAGAGTAATTCTTCAGTAATCACTCATTCTCATTCTCCCCTCCACCTAGATCTCACATCTTATCAGTTCTGTGTTCACACAGTCTCTTAATTCTATCCTTTGGTTTCCACTTAATAACTACCATAATTGGTCACACTTATGTTTTAGCATTTTTTGTTTTAGTACTGACATAGCTTTACAATTCATCTTCTGCCTCCACTTTCTCATCCCTACAGTCTATTCTCCTTTATAAAATTTCCCAAACGATATTCTCAAAGCACAGGTTATAGTGGCATTTCATATCATTACTCAAATCAAGATCCTAATGGCTCCTTCTTGGCACTAATAGACCACAATATTATGAACTCTTCTGTAAACAGCTCTTTAACTTAAAAATATGTCTCCAATTTAACTTTCCAAGATGATTAAAAATGACATATTTCAATCTGTCCGGGTCCAGCCGGACACAACCGAGGGGTCCGGGGAAACGGCAACCTAAAAATCCATAGGGGAAGAAGAGGGGAGACCTCGCGTGCAAGACACAGAATCGTTTAGATGGATACAAGGCTCGTTTATTGCAGATCTATGACAAGAATATATAGGCTGAGGGCAGAAGGGGGTCGGCAGATACTAAGGGGGAAAGGAACGCGGAAAGGGAGCATAGAAAATCTCTGGTGGCCTCTTACTGTCTCCAAGCATGGCTGGGCCTATGATCAATATCTTATCTTAGAAGAGTGAATGATATCTATTCTTAGAAGAGTGACTATCTTATCTTAAAGTCTTGGTCCCTAACAAATCCCCCTTTCTTTTTTAAATAGAAAGGTGTAAGGGATAAGTTTATTAACCTTTGGTCATTGTTCAATCCAAGTCTGTCTTAACACCAGAAGTTTTTCCTAAGACACCTTGTGTTCCCTGGTCAATCCATAAGTGAGATTGGCAGCGACGGCCCCTGTCTTAGGCTACACAGGGGGAGTTACTCAACCATCAAGGGTTGAGGACCTGTGCTACTCCCGTCATTGGGTTACCGCCCTGCTGTAAAACTGCAAACGAGTGTCACAAGGTTGTTCTGTGTCCATCATCTCAATACGATGGTATTGAACCATAGGGAACTTATCAAGGGCTGAGTTAACGTTAGTTTTGATGAGTTTCATTAGACGTTGGAAGGCCCAAGGGCCAAAGGTTAAGATCAATAAAAATATAAAGAGGTGTAATAATAGTGGGAATTAAAGTGGAGAGCCAAGGAGAACCTCTGAGAAGGGTATTAAACCATCCTTCCTGTGCCTCGGCTTCCCTTTTCCTCTGGGCTAGCCGTTCACGCAACTTTGCCATAGATTCCCTTACTACGCCAGTATGATCAGCATAAAAACAACATTCCTCTTTGAGGGCTGCGCATAATCCCCCCTCTTTTAAAAAAAGGAGATCAAGACCGCGCCTATTCTGTAAGACTACCTCTGACAGAGAAGTGAGTGATTGTTCCAGGGCTGTGACAGACTTTTCGAGGGCTTCTAAATCGGTTGTCATGGCCATCTGAAGAGCGGCCAAGTGTTGGGTCTGGAGAAGGGCAGTAGTGCCAGTGCCAATGCCTGCAGCAAGACCGCAGAGTCCTAACAGGATAGCTAAAGTAGTAAAGGGTTCCCTACGTGTTCTAGGAGAGGGGGGGAGGAGGGAGGCCACACTATTGTCCGTGTGGAAGGAGATACGTGGCCATAGCTGGACAAGAACACAGAATTCAAAGGAGGTATTGAAAACTAGAAGAGATATACAAGGGGTGAGGCCAGTATTGCAAGCCCAAAAGCCATTATTCGGGGCTTCCAAAAAGGAAGGGGAAGGGGGGAGGTCAAGGGTGGAGTTACATAAGTGGGCATGAGATCGGGGAATGGTGCCTAAACAAAGGCCACTGCCAGAGACTTCAGCAAGAGTGAGACGGCGAGGAAAGGCGGCGCAGCGCGGGGAAGCTAGAACTGTTTCATCGGGTTCTGCCATATAGGCAATACCTTCATAGTAAGGGGGTTATGGACTCAGACAGAGCCAGCACTTAATCGTCAAATCTGGCCTGGAGGCGTTCAGGGCAGTATAGGCACCTGATACTAGAGATAAAAATCTGTCTGCTGTACCGGGAATATTTAGGGACCCTTGCTGTGACTGGGGCTGTAACTGGGAGGAGGTATTCGGAGATGAAGGGGAAAAAAGGGGAACCGATGTGATGGGGAGAGATGTGGGAGCCGGTAATGGCTGGGGGTTAGGGGAAAAAGGGCGTCGTTGATCCGAGAGGATGATGTTAGGACCAACAGAAACAATGAGGGGCTGCACACGGAGGCGGAGGGTGAAAAGAAGAACATCATCAAAACCGCCCTTCTTATAGAGTCGTAAACCCCAAGTCAAGCCATCTGTCCATTTAACACTTCGTTTCCCCGCTTTGGTAAATGTGATAATGAGGGGATTACAATTAGGAGGACTGGGGGTGCACACAGATGGACGGGATAGATTGCGGGTTATTGCTATCAAGTCCTGGTTCGCCTGGATCCAATATCCAGTGCCAATTGTTTCACATCCCCAGGCTGCACAAAATCCGTCTGTCTGGTCCCCACAGTGTGGTGGCTGATCAAAGCCAGGGCAGCCATATAGAGGAAACTGAGTGTATTGAGTCCAGTAATCCGGGAGGCTAGGCACACCAGGGAGGGTGGGGGCGCAGTAGTGGGTTGAGGACATCTGGGGGGCGCCTAGGGCACAAAGATCAACCGGAATGGAAGGAAACCACGTCCATTGGGGCCATTGCGAAGAAGAAACGGAGGTAGTGATGGCTTGATTTACTGGATTGATGATCTCCCATCGTTGTTGGACCAGGAGATGAGGACTGGAAGTGGTGACTGGAAGGAAGGTGGAGTAGATGATGTAAACTGCCAGAGAAAACGAGTTCAGGATCTGAGGTCCCATCTGTGATGTCCTCAGGGTTGTGGTTCTGAAAAAGGAAGAAGAAAAAGACTTCTCCCTGGCTTAGGAGGGTTAGTATCAGGGGCGAAAGGTTTAATCAGTCTAGATGGAATCCAACGGGCATTGTTAGCTGCTTTATCAAAAATACAGGCGGAGCCCTTTCCCCAGATAATGACAGGGTCTGGGCCACACCAGAGGCCCATGATGGGGTCACGCCAAAGGACTGTGGCCAGATTAGATGAAGTATGCAGATTCCAGTGGCGTTCAGCAGCGGAAAGCCCTTCGGAATCCAGCGTGAGGAAATTAAGAACAAAGAGGGCGTGAGCAAGAAGCAAAGTCTGATTGCCACTTAAGGGATAAAGAGTTTCTTGGGCTTTGAGTTTGAATTTTATCTGGGGCAATGCTAAAGCCTGGAGCTTGTGTCAATGAGGGGGATGGGGAATTGACTATGGGAATGGAAAATGATAGCAGTCCGGGATGGAAGGCCTGGCTGTAAAGCCCCCATGGGTAGCATGTTCTTATTGACCTCACGTAGGTCCTGTAGAAGTCTCCATTTCCCCGATTTCTTTTTAATAACAAAAATAGGTGTATTCCATGGGGAAGTGGAAGGTTCAAGGTGTCCAAGAGAGCGTTGCTCCTGCACTAGCATTAGGGCAGCTTGAACCTTCTCAGATGGTAGAGGCCACTGGTCAATCCAGACAGGGGAATCGGACTTCCAGGTGATCTTATCTGCCTGGATTGCAGGGGGATCAGTGACCTTTATAAAAAAAATTTTGACCCAAGTCCTCCTTTATCGTTTTGGGCTGGGGGGGATATTGGGTGTAAGATGCCTTGTTCGTTCTTGCCAAGGCCTTTGCCTGGGAGGTACCCAGATTTCAGCATCATGGTGGTGACAGTATCACTGGGGCTAGCCATAAGGAGCCGCATCTGGGCCAGAATATCCCTGCCCCAGAGATTAACGGGGAGTCCCGTGACTACATAGGGACGGGTAGTGCCACTATTGCCCTCAGTATCTTGCCAATGGAGGAGCTTAGTACTTTGGAGGGTATCTTGGATCTGACCTATTCCTGACAGGTGGGTGGCTGAGGGTTGAAGGGGCCAGGCTCGGGGCCAATGAGCCTGGGAGATGACAGTAGAGTCTGCCCCTGTGTCCAGCAGCCCTGTGAAGGTTTTTCCTTCGATCTTTAATTGCAGAGTGGGTCGGGACTCAGTAAGTTGTTGTACCCAATAAATGTTGGAAGAGCCGGGTGAGGAAGGACCTCGTTTTTGGGCTGCGGCGGGAAAATCGCCTATCATGGGGAGGGGGAGGGCCTGAGCTAAGCGTTTACCAGCAGGAATGGTAACCGGACCGTGAGGAGATTCTATGATAAGTTTTATCTCCCCTGTGTAGTCGTTATCAACAAGGGTGGGATGCACAACTACACCTTGTAAGGTGGTGAGCGCCCTGCCTATGACCAAGAAAAACATGCCAGGAGGCGGTGGTCCGAATTTGCTGGTGGGGAGGACTACCAGGCCTTCTTCAGGGGTCAATATTCGGGTGGAGGCGGCACAGAGGTCCAGGCCTGCGCTGCCAGCTGTGACTCGAGTAAGGGAACTGGGCAGGGGCTCCCGTAGGAGCCCCGCATCCCGTTTCCCGACATTGGGGAAAAGTTCTGAGGTTTGGCTCGGCAATCTCGAGCCCAGTGCCGACCCTTTCGACATTTAGGGCAAACGCTGGGAGGTGGTCTTTGGGCTTGAGCCTGAAGAGGGGTGGGAGTCTGGTTAGAGGGACATTCACGGGCGAAATGGCCAGGTTGCCCGCATTTAAAGCAATTTCGGGGGGTGGTGGGGCGAGAGGCCTGAATGGCTGCCCCGATGGCTAAGGAGATGGACTTGTTTAGTTTGTGGTCATATGCATCTATGTCACTGCATAGGCGTACCATCCCATTTAGATCAAGATCTCTAGCTTGCCCCTTTAAGGCTGCCTTACAGGCAGAGTTAGAGTTTTCAATTGCTAAATGTCTAACCACTGGGTTTTCTGACCCATCCTGACCTAAGACTCTCTCAGCAGTTTCAAGGAGTTTTGCAACAAACTGCGCGTAGGGCTCATTGGGTCCCTGAAGGATTTTCGAGAGAGGTGCTGTAACAGAGCCAGTGGCAGGAACTGCCCGCCATGCGGCCATAGCGGCGTGCGCCGTTTGCATGAGTAAGCCGGGAGGCAGCCTCATCTGTTGGTTTTCTAATGCAAAGTGGTCACGGCCGACAATCTTGTCAGTAGTCCAATTAGCTGTCTGGGCATTTTTTAAGTTGAGCCTAGCTTGATGTTCTGCCCTTTCTAAGAACTCTGCCTTCCAGATTAGAAATTGCCCTCGGGATAGGACAGATTGCACAACTTTGGTCCATTCTGAGGGGAGCATGTGTCCCTCTCCTCCAAGCCCTTCTAGGATGGAGAGGGTAAAAGGGGCATTCAGGCCATAATTTTTGACTGCCGAATGCAGGTCTTTAATGTGCTTAATTTTTAATTTTTTATAAATTGGCCGATGATGGTGAGGGAGGCCTGAAGTATCTGTGGCCCTGGAATTTCCACGGGATGCGCTTTCCTCCTCCCCCTCTTCCTCCTGCTCGGAGTCAGAGGAATCATGTGGGAGGGGCGTTTCTAAAGGAAGGTTTTCGGGGGCAATCTCTGTGGCCTGTTGTCTAGTAAGGACAGGGAAAACAAGGGCAGTGTTCTTAGACTTTGTCATAGTTTTTGGCTGCACCGGCTTGATATTACAGTTCAGTGGCAGGAGAATGTTTGACTGCAAGTCCTGCAACTGATTGGTTAATTTATAAATCTCCCTCTGCAAGTCTAAGAACTGCCTAAGATCTGTGACTTGCTTTCTAAGCTGGCTTGTGGCTTCTCTAAGTTCAGCCGAACCTGGGAGAGCTGGAGAGGCAAGTTGAGGGATGGGGGATGGGAGGTTGTAGGGAGGAGGTCTATTCCTCAGAGGGCCATTGTTATGGTAGTGGGCGGTCTCCTCCTCTAGCTCTGCTTGATGAGCCGGATTAAGTGTGCTATCTTGAGGAGGGTCCCTGTATAGGACTGGATAAAGGCGTGGTCTGGGCTTAGAGGGTACAAGGGGCTCCTCAAGGGAGGGATTTTTGATAGGTTCCTCTGAAAGAGACGAGGGACACTCATTCCCCTGGAGGGGCGAGCTCTGTTCTTTAGTTTGGTTCTTCATTTTTTATCTTAGATTCTAAGATAGAGTCCTCGGCCAAGCTGAGGAGGTGGGAGACTTGTTGACTCGTGTCGGCTTCTTTAAGGATGTCACGAATCAGGCCATAGAAAGAAAAGTAATCATCTGGAATCTCCTTGCCGGCTCTTAAAAGGCCATTAAGTTCCTTACCTATTTTGTCCCAAGTGAGCGGATGAATGCCCGTGCTATGCAAAATGAGCCAAGGGCAGTGCTGCTCTATAAAGCAGAAAAACCTGAACAGGTCCTTCTTTTTTACTCTAATGCCTCTCTTCCTAAGACTATGTTTTAGTTCAGTCACGAACACTGTTTCCTTCGAGAGTGTTTTTCCCATCATGCACACGTATTCCTTCCACTTTCCTAGCACACACACACACACACACACACCTTTTTTAGAAACACTCTTGATTTTTAAATGCCTATGGGGGATGGGACAACTTACCCTACCTCGAGGCGTCTTGCTCAGCCTCTACCCATTGCGTATCTTCGCGGCCGCGACAGCTGCTCCTCAGTTGTCCGTTAAGCCGTTTTCTCTGTGCCTCGCGTTGGGCGCCACTGTCCGGGTCCAGCCGGACACAACCGAGGGGTCCGGGGAAACGGCAACCTAAAAACCCATAGGGGAAGAAGAGGGGAGACCTCGCGTGCAAGACACAGAATCGTTTAGATGGATACAAGGCTCGTTTATTGCAGATCTATGACAAGAATATATAGGCTGAGGGCAAAAGGGGGTCGGCAGATACTAAGGGGGAAAGGAACGCGGAAAGGGAGCATAGAAAATCTCTGGTGGCCTCTTACTGTCTCCAAGAATGGCTGGGCCTATGATCAATATCTTATCTTAGAAGAGTGAATGATATCTATTCTTAGAAGAGTGACTATCTTATCTTAAAGTCTTGGTCCCTAACATCAATCATCCATCTATACTGGTCAACTTAATCTTATGTGTCCAGGATATTGTATTTTTTACTTCTTTGCCTTTCCATAGTTTGCTCTCATGCGTAAAAAACACTCCTTAACATTCACATGCTCTGAAAGTCTTTGATTTCCTCTAAGACTCAGCTCAAGTCTTATTCCATAAAAGAAATCCATCCTGGTATATATTCAGTTGGTAATTTCCTAGTCCACTGAAAATAACTTTGTATATACCTTTTTCATGGACATATTTTGATGTTCCTGGATTTCCTGTTTATCTTTTTAAATTGTTTTCTTTAAGGATAGAGGATATGATCCCCCCTCCTCATAAATAAAAAGTACATAAAGGCACAAATAAAATACCTATTATATTTGCTAATTCTATTTTCTAACTTTCAGGTCCGAATTACATGATGAAAATCTTTGTCTTAGGGCTCTTTCATATGAGCCTTTATTGAGCCATTATCTAGTAGATTGCCTCTTATTCAAAAGGTCAACAAACGATTGATTAAAAAACCTTTTATATGGAAGTGAATATAAAGTAGCTACAAATTACCCCAAGTGTCTTTAAGAGAGAGCAAATACTCACAACTATGTAAATTAGGAGGTGATATCTGATGTAGCTTTGAATAAAGTTAGGAATTCTAAGAAGCAGAAGTAAGATGGGAAAGAATTCAAAGCCTCTAGAGTCCCAAAATTTGCCATAAATTAAAAACTAAATAATCCACCAGTCAAAAACATACTTTAAAGAATAATCACAATTATATCCCTGATAAATGGTAATGTAGCTACTTTATAAACTATAAAATAAACAAACTCAGAACCATTCTGGGCAGGCTATTTTATTTTGGGACAGCTGAAATTGAAAGATAGCCTTTCATTTGATTTTTTCATTTTAGTTAATTTTCTAACTGGATAACAATTTTGAGTTGGAATCAAGAATATATAAATTCAAATTTTGAGTTAGATATTTACTAGCCTTGTGTTCTTGCTCAAATATTTTAACTTCTCTCAGTCTTATTTACCTCATCTGTAAAATGGGGATAATAAAAGCATTTAACTTCCAGGAGTATTGAATCAATAGACGTATTTTTAAAAACTTTACAAATCTAAAGTTCTATATAAAAGCTTTTCATTATAATCACGATGATGATCATGATCATTAGGATACCACTAGAAATCACAGACCATAATTATTTCAAAAGATTAAAAAATTACACGTTAGTCAAAGGGAAATAGAGACATATTGGGAACTACTAACCTGTAACAAATTACAAAAAATAGATGGATTTAAGAGGTGTCATTACAATCTATGCAATAAAGCCCGAAAAAGAAGGTGGGTTAGTTATGTGTCAAGAATATGAATGTTGCAATACTCTTCTCATAATATTAATATATTAAATCAAGAAGAATTTTAGCATGTTTTGTAAATTTTCCATGAAAGATTTCTAGGAAGACATAGACTGCATCTCATGAATACAGGTAGCATGCATATCAAATTTGTAAATGACCCAGTACAAGAAAGAACAACAAATATATAGAATCACATTAAAAAAGAAAAAAAAAAACAATCTAAATTGTTGTGCCTTTGTAGGTAAAATAGAATTTAACAGGGTAAGCTAATCAACAAATATTTTCTTAATACCTAGTTTTACTGGCACTATGAGTCAATGGAAATATAAAGATGAAAGGAAAACTTTCTACCAAAGAACGTACATTTTCAGTTGGGGTCTACATGTACAATCTATCACTATTTATATATAATATGTATAATGTATAGTTGGAAAATCTTGATCCCCTGGAACTGCATTGCCCAAAATTCTTTTCTGTATTACCCACAATTCCTTTTGCCTTTCATATACATCTGTCATTACGGGGTCTTTATATAGTTTGGGTTGACTCTGCCCTGCGCTCTCTTCCACGTGAATTGAGTGGTGAATATTCCCCGTGTTATCTAGCTCTCTAGTTAAATATTAATAAATCTTTATAAATATTATTCTTTGGAGATACTGAATATTAATTTTAAAATCCACGTTAATATGTATATGCACATATCTATCTCAATATCTACAGATTTAAATCTAGATACACATATACAAAACTGAGGAACAGTAGAAAGCACTAGAGGGCACTGGTGGGTAACTTTGGGAGGAAAATTAATAGAAGCAAGGAGGACTAGCAACAGCCTCATACACAATTTGGCTTTTTTAGGAAATCAGAGATTAAATGGAAATGAAATTGAGGAAGGAGTGCAATTTCAGCATTTGGGATAGTGAGGGTAAAAATATAGAAATAATATACGGTATATTATTTAAGGACAGGAAGAAGGGCAGCTTGATTAGGCATTAGAGTTTGTGAAGAGGAGTAATATATAAACATTCTGAAAATATAGGTTGGGACTTGTTTGTAAAGACTTTGCAATACTAAATGAAGGAATTAACCAAACAGCACACATTTAAGTGACTGCTATGTCCATGACACTGTGTTAGTGATGGAAGTTTCAATAATAAACAAATAAATTAATGAAATAATAAATAACAAATAAGTGAATGAAAAAATAAACAAATACATGAACCATTTATTTAATGCTTCTTAAAAGTCAGACTATGTATAGAGTTAGCAAATCAAGACATTTTCTATTTTCAAAGAATTCATATTATAATAGGAGAGAAAATATATGCAAGGCATATATTGTAAGGCAGGTAGAAAAACATCATTATCCTTAAAATGAAACACTAAGGCATCTTTAATGTCATTCCCATTGATACAACCATATCCATTTCTTATGCTGAATTATTTGAGCATATCAAGGACATTGTGGGGAGAAATAAATTTTCCTTAATTAGCTATTGTAGCTGAGAAGGAAGGGACTATATTACTTGCATATATATTTTCTGGGTTACATTTCTTGGACTGATAGCTACAGGAATTAGCCTGGAAGAGCAACTGATAGTGATATGATTGATCACATGGTTCAATGGAAATATGACTGGGGATGTTGACTTTAAACGATCCCTCTATTGCAAATAGTAATAATATGAAAACAGGTTTTGAACAATGATACATGTAAAACTCAATGGAATTGCTTGTTGACTCTGGGAGGGGGAAAGGGGGAAAAGAAGAAAAGAACACAAAACATGTAACTACAGAAAAATATTCTAAATCAATAAATGTATTTAAAAAGTAATATTATTAGGTAATAATAAGAAAAGAGAACATTTCAGACATATTATTATTCTCAATATAAACACATAAACACAGGAATGAAAAAAGGGACTTTTTGTGTAATTAAAAAACAGAAAATCCATTTGGCTGAATCACAAAGTATTTCATGTGTATCTGAGTTTCTTTCTACATTTTTGGGGGGAAGATGTTTCATAAAGACATAAAAATAGATTGAAGCCATATTGCAAAAAACATAAAAGATGTTTTTATGTACATATACATAGTTATATTTTGTATGTGTGCATGTGTGTACATATGCTAATATTAAAATCTTATGGTTGTGAATAAGCCCTCCCCCTTTAAAACAATATTGCATAATGGAAGATGAAAGCTAAACAAAGGTAGTTACATTTTTTCCTAGGAAAAACAAAGAGAAACATGTAAGTTTTAAAATTAATATTCAATGCCTCCAAAGTATGATATTTATAAGGATTTTATTTAAAGTGCAGGGAAAGAGTCCCAACTCCCTCTTACCACGCCACCTCCTCTCCAAAAAAGCCTGTCACCACGCCCACAACAACCATATAAAAAATGGCCTGCGAAACCCACAACCAATAGGAAAAGGCTTAAGGAATTATGGTTGAAAGGGAGTTTGGGTAATGTAGTTTTAAAAGGGGCAGAAGGTCTTTTCAACTTTACATTCCCCCCTGTGATCCTTTGGGTTACAAGTGTCCTAAATGGATCATGACTACATAATCAAATTAAAGTTTACAATAATTCAGAGATAAAAGGAAAATAAAAGGGAGAAAGAACAAAACCAATGTTTGGTGCATTGACAATAAGCCATTTAGGGGGCAGTCCCCTTTTTCTGGCATAAAGTGTCCATTCAAAATAAAACATTCAAGCCCCCAATGTTCAAATTTGCCATGTCTCAAAATTCACTCTGGATCTTTTGGTGTAGTGTGTGGTCTCTGCATGCACCTTCATGGCGTCTTCTGGATTCTGGGAGGTAGTCTTCTGTTCTAAATTAGGGTCAAATTCAAGTCCAAATTTACAGAAATAACATAATTACTCAGAGGACAACAACTTTACATTTCCCCCCTGAGGAAAATACAGGTTATACATATGGGAATCACACAGGAATACATGGTCAAGGTATAAAGTATATGAATCAATTCTCAAAACATCAAAAAGTCCAAAGAAAAATAAAAAGGAAAAAAGGAAAAAGAAAGAAAAAATAACATCTGAGGAAAATACAGGATATTTTTTTTAAAAATGTGAAAGGAAAAATTCTAGGAACAAGAAAAAGGAAAAAAAAATTCACAAATCAGAGCAGAGTCCTTTAGCAATCCATGTCCCATAAGCTCTGCAACAACAATTACTCACCAACCCAATTTAGCAGCCTGGACTACAGTAAGTTGTCACATCATAAAAGAAATGGAAAAAGGAGAGTAGATCTCAAGACAAATGGGAAATAGCATTTCCCCTCTCAATACCTTTCTTCACTTTTAGAGATAATGGAGCCAGAACAATTTGATGTCGAGTACTTGATATCGAGTGTGGTACCAGGAAGTCCTCCATCTTAACATATGCTAAGCGTCCCAACCTCTAGTATCACACAGGATCAAGTCTTTGAGTAGAATGTCATCAATCCCTGTAGGATTAGTTTGGTCTCTTTCCTTCATGTGCTGATTTGCACTTCGCAGGTCAAAAATTCTGTGCTCCTTTGTGGTCCAATTTTCCTTGGATTAGACATAGTCTTCTAGCAAAAGTCTCATAATAGTTAAATAACTAGTGACAGGTTTCTATAGTCCAAAGCTTTTTGGATATAAATTTATATGCTAGGCAAATGGACATCTTAGCTTATTCTTATTGCAAAAATCAAAACAGTCAAGTATCTATTTAATGCTGGTGACGTGTTCCAAATATAAAAAATGAGAGAAAAGAAAAAAAATCAAATACTGTATTGCACATGTAGGAAGAAAAACCACCAAAAAAATATGTAGTTTTTACACAATCACAGAGGTAAAGAATAGAGGTTAATTTTCAAGAAATAAGATTCATTCCCTCCTTAACTTGGCATGATCTACAGTGTGAGTGCAAGTGAGGTAGACAAAGTGATGTGGGTGCAAATCAGGCATATAAAGCAATAATACATCCAAGAAAGTACAAACAGAATGACAAAAGGCACAAAATATTTTGAAAGGCTCATCAGGTCAATATAGGTCACTAATACAGATATTTCACTGTGAGGTAGTATATGTATCATTCAAGTACAAGGAACAATCAAATAAAGTGCAACAAAATAGTGCAAAATCCAGCAATAGAGCATTCTCATCACAAAAGTAAAATACAATTAATAGTCAAATATAATAGGTGCAGGTAATAGTACTTAGTACAGATAATTTTTCATTATCAATAAAGGGTACTCATTTCACCTGACTGCAATGAATCCATGTGTCCCTCTCCCCAATTTTAATGGCTGATGGAGTAGTTAATATGACCTGGAATGATCCATAAGTAGGTTCAGTTGGCCCAGAACATTTGAAATTCTTTATGTACACACTCTCACCTGGGTTCAAATCATGAAGCAAGAAGTCTAAGGGGCCTGCTTGAACAGCAGATCCAGAGTCATGGACTTCTCTCAATTTTGTTTGTAATTGCCTGATATTAGTGGCAATGGTTGTATCCCCTACTAACAATGAAGTATAGGCAGGGTTGAATGGTTGTGCCTGAATAGGTAGATGTTCAAATAGCATCTCAAATGGTGAGATGTGTAAATCACCTCTGGGTCTGCTTCTGAGATAAAATAAGGACAGAGGTAGAATTTCAGACCATTTTTTTAAACTTTTTTTTTTTAAATTTTAAGCCCTTAACTTCTGTGTATTGACTTATAGGTGGAAGAGTGGTAAGGGTAGGCAATGGGGGTCAAGTGACTTGCCCAGGGTCACAGAGCTGGGAAGTGTCTGAGGCTGGATTTGAACCCAGGACCTCCCGTCTCTAGGCCTGGCTCTCAATTCACTGAGCTACCCAGCTGCCCCTTCAGGCCATTTTAAATGAGTCTCCATGTATAATTTACCAATCATAGTTTTAAATTCCTTATTCATCCTTTCAACTTGGCCCGAGCTCTGGGGATGATATGGTATATGAAATTTGGGATTTATTCCCAAACATGGATAAACTTGGGATAGGACTGAGTCAGTAAAGTGAGTTCCTCTATCAGAATCAATACGTGCTGGCTGGTGAAAATGAGGAATAATCTCTTTCAAAAAGGATTTTGGCAAGAAAAGCTGCTGTGGTCTGAGTAGTAGGAAATGCTTCAGGCCACCTGTTCAGTTGATTGACTATGACCAGACAAAATTTATAGTGTCCAGCTTTTGGCATAGAGATAAAATCAATTTGCAAATGTTCAAATGGTGTGTAAGCTAGAGGCTGTCCACCAAAAGCTTTTTCTCAAAAAGTGTGCTGATTAAAGGCCTGGCAGTTGGGACAAGCTGTACATATTTTGGAGGCAATTGTAGTTATTCCAGGTGCTATCCAAACTCTTTTAACAGAGTCTACAATGCCTTGGGTGGCAAAATGACCGTGTTTATGGATAGAATGATAAATTTGGTTATAGAAAGCCCTAGGGAACAGGAGCTTGCCTTCAGATGACACCCATACTCCATTCATCTGTTTTGCTTTAAATCTCTGCTTCCATTTTCCCACTTCCTTGTTATTATAGGAAAGGGATAGATCCAAATTACCAGTAATTGTTAGTGGCATTATTAACTCAGGTCCTTTAAGTCTTCTAGTTTTGCTGCAGCTTCTCCTGGATCATTTCCCCTGGAGACAGGGTCAGTGCCACCTGTGTGTGCAGAGCAGTGAACAAAAGCTATGGCTTCAGGGAGCTGGATGGTAGAAAGAAGTTCAGTGATAAGGTCTGCATTGGCAATACACTTTCTAGCTGATGTTAAGAATCCCCTTTGATGTCATAACATGCTGACAGTATGACATATGCCAAATGCGTAATGGGAGTCTGTGTAAATTGTGACCCTTTTGTTCTGTGCAATGATACAAGCCTGTTTTAATGTTGTGAGTTCTGCACCTTGTGCACTCACATGTGAGGGTAAAGAAACTGACCATAGAGTTTCCAATTATGTAACTACTTCAGCTCCTATATAGTGCACACTCTCTCTCATAAAAGAAGAACCATCTGTAAATAATATTAAATCAGGATTATCAAAGGGGTGTCCAGTAAATCACCATCAGGTTTATCAACAGTGGACACCAAAGATGTACAATCATGTAAAGGTTTTCCAGAAATTGGCAAGTCATGGAGCAAGCTTGCAGGATTAAGAGTTCCACAGCATTTTAATGTGATATGTTCATTATTCAATAGGGTTATCTCATATCTCATAATCCTTTGATCAGTAAATGCCTGAGTTCTATGTCTTAATAACAATGCCTTTACCTCGTGTGGGCACATTATGGTCAGAGGGCATCCTAGTACCAAATCAGCAGATTTTGTCACTAATAAAGCTGTGGCAGCTACTCCTCTAAGGCATGGTGGTGCTTCTGCAGCTATTGGGTCTAGCTGGGCTGAATAATAGGCTACTGGGCTTTGATCAGGTCCCAATAGTTGAGAACACCTGAAGCTACTCCTTTCCTTTCATGGACATATAAAGTAAATTGTTTGTCATAATTTGGGATATCGAGAGCAGGGGCAGACAGGATAGCATGTTTTAAATTTGAAAGACCTGTTCGGTGTTCCTTTTCCAATTTAAGTGGTTTAGGGACTGTGATTTTTGTGAGTGCTACAAGGGACTTAGTGATTTCCTCATAGCAAGGGATCCACTGCTGACAAAATCCTGTCGCTCCAAGTATTGCCCTCAATTGTTTTTTAGCGGTAGGATCACTTAAGTTTTGGATACTTTGAATACGTCGTGGAGAAACTAAATGGGACCCAGCAGTTAAAATAAAGCCTAAATATTGCACTTCTGGGAGATACCACTGAAACTTTTCTTTTAATATTTTGTGGCCTCTTTTATGTAATTCTAAAAGAAGATGTTTACTATCTTCTTGGCATGTCGTGGCATCTGGTGAGGCCAAGAGTAAATCATCTACATATTTAATTAACTTGCAGTTTTTAAATGTAATATTATCTGTGTCTTGGCTCAAAATCTGTGCAAAAGGGTTGGACTTTCAACATACCCTTGGGGCAAAGGTGCCCATATCCATTGGGAATATTTCCAGGTGAAAGCAAAGACATGTCTGGAATTCTCATGTATAAGTATGGAAAAGAAGGCTGAACACAAGTCTAATACTGTAAAGTATGTAGCTGTGCTAGGAATAGAAGAAATGATAGTATTTATATTGGAAACTATAGAGTGTCTCTTTATAACATTATTGTTCACTGCCCTCAAATCCTGGACAAATCGATAGAGATGCTTGCCATCAGGCCCCAATTTTGGCTTTTTAACAGGCAGGATTGGCATATTGTATTCAGATTTACAGGGAATTATGATGCCTTGGTCAATTAGTGAATTTATCACTGGGGTAATGTCCTCTATTGCCTCCTTCGAGAGAGGATACTGTGGAATGGAAAGAGTTGGGCTAGATTTTGTTTTAATTTGGACAGGGACAGCTGATTTAAGTATGTCAACATTGGAAGGTAAAGTGGCCCAGAGAGACTCAGGTATATCTGTTGGGATTTCAAAAGTGGGAGATCTCTGTATCTCATTACTATCTGAAAGGAACACAGGGAGCAAAGTTAAGGATTCCTCAGGCAATTCCAGTGACATAGAACTATCTGGAGAGCAATTTATTGTGGCTTTAAGCTTGCATAAAAGATCTCTCCCCAGCAAGTTTATAGGGGAGCAGGGCATCAATAGGAAAGACTGCTCCACATTTAGGGGCCCTATGGCTACTGTTCTAGGGGAGAGCTTTGGAAACATTTGGGGTTTTCCTGATACAACCACTACACTTATTGATCCTATGGAATTGCAATATGGGTCTGTGGTACTCTTCAATACAGATCTGGAAGCTCCAGTGTCCACAAGACAGTCACAATAGGTGTTACCAACCTTTAATGTTACATAAGGCTCATCAGTATGGGGGGGCAGTGGATGGGGACAATGGACAGGAAGGCATCAGGGTCTGGAAAATCAAATGTTGTATCCTTTGATCCCTGTGCCTTAACACCTCCCCATACACCTTCATAATCTTTGGGTAGGCCTTTGGGCTCCTCCTTGAGGGTCAGTAGCACCCTGGGTGGTTTGGGGCCAAGCTCCATTCAAGATATACTGCACTGGAATCATTTGGTATGAGTCATCAATTGCCTGATCCATATACCTAGATCTGTTACTAGTCCTAAAGTCACAATCCTTGAAATCATTGTTTCCATAATCGTTATTATTTCTATGATTTCTATAATCATTATTTCTATAATTGTTATTATTTCTATAATTACAATTATTTCTAAAGTTGTAATTTCTGAAGTTATTATTTCTAAATTCTTGATTCCAAGTCCTACAGTTCATCATTACATGACCCCTTCTTCCACAGAAATGGCATATAATGGGCTGAAAGTTAGATTCCTGGAGAGGGGCAATTGCCATTAGTTTAGTAGCAGACTCTTGTAGTCATTTTTCAACTCTATCACTTACAACAGAGTCATTTAAAAAGTCTAGTCCCTTATTAAACATGTCCACATTCTTTTTAAATATGTCCAATAAATTATTACTCTCTTCCCGTTTTTCTTTATGGTTGTTAAAGACATAAACAGCAGTTCTCCTTAACTCATCAAGGTCCATTTTGGGCCATGTAGGGCAATGTGTTTTAAAATGATCTACAATCTCTTTATGAGAGTTATGGACAAATTGTTCCTTTATTAGCCTTACATCCTTTTCAAGAGAAAGGTCAAGTTCCATGTATCTATTTCCCATTTCAATGAGCCTGTCCATAAATTGGGAGGGTGTCCCATCATCAGATTGTGTAATGCCTTAAATTTGGGCCAGGCCTGAGGTTTCTCAGCACATGCTCGCATTTCTCTTAGAAGGGCACACCTAGCAAGATGTAAGTCTGAGTAGTCTTTGCAGTCATTATACTGCCAGTTAGGATCTTCAGCTGGCCAGCATACTGAATTGCGTCCCTGGGGTTTTTTAGCATGGGAGATAATTTTAGTCCTCTCCCTTTCCTTTAGGAAAGCCCGGAGCAATTTTTCCACATCTTTATATGAGGGGTCATAATCATAGAAAATATCATCAAATTTTTTTATTACTGTTAAAGGTTCTTCGGTGAAAGATGGGCGATTTTCTTTGAAATCTTTTATATCCTGGCTTGTGAAAGGCTTATATTGTTTCAATGTGATCACATTCCCATCAGGTGCTATTGTGGACACTTCCCTTAAGGGAAAAAGGCCTGCACAGGAATCATTTACTGACTGTGGGTAGGCCACATTAGGCAGGAGTTGCAGAGCATGAGCAAATTGGTTTAGAGTGCGAGAGAAGTGTTTCTGCACCTGAGATATAATAGAGGAATAAGGTATTCCTATGTTAGAGGAAACAGGTTTGCAAAAGTCAGGCCTGTTTTGGGGAGAATTCTCTTCTGTCGTTTGAGATTGTAAGTGATGCACTATCTGGTTCAATTGAACTTGTATATCGGCTCGCATTCTCCTTATTTGTGACCATCCAACCCAGAGAAAAAGAAAATTACAAGCCACATAGAAACAAGGAAGTAATCAAGAACTCTATAAGTTCTTAATTGGGCAAAAACCGCAAGGGTTTCTTGTAGAGTAGCATTTATACTGCTGATCATTGTGATCAAAAAGGCAGATTAAAGGGAAGTAGAAAATAGAATAAGTTGTTAATGTATATATTGATTTGTTTATTTATTTAATTTGGGGGTAGAGGCAAGCTAAAGGGTATTGTGTATTATTATTTTTTTTTCAATTAAATGGTTTTGTTTGAAAAAATTAATTATAATTTATTCATTTATAGTAAATATTATAATGTGTTTATAGTATATATTTTATAGTTATATAAATGTGTAAAAATTTTTTATTTAATATTAATTTAATTTTTTCAAATTAAAAAACTTTTAATGCCTTTATTTATGTATATACTTATTTGGTGTTGTTGCTTAGCAGGAAGAAGGGGGGAGAAACAGAAAAGGAAAAAAAAATGTGTTCTCTATTGACCTCTGGTGGCTAAGTGGTCACACTACAGCAGAGAAGGGTAGGAGTGGCAAGCAAGGGGCATGACTGTGTTTGCCAGAAACCAAAATGGAGGATATGGCTAGAAAACAGGGCAGATTCTCTCTAAAGACTTCACAGTCAGAAACTGGGGGTTGAAGCAATTACCTTGCTTTTTTTAAAACCCCAGTTGGGCAGGGAAGCTAGAAAGCAGGCTGGGTGGATGAGAAAAGGTCATGACCTCCCCACATCAAGGTAAAAAGTCCAGCAGAGGTTAGTGGTTTCTGCAAGGTTAAAGGGCTCGTTCTCGCACAGGGACTAGGGGCTGTGGGGTGTTTTAAAGCTTACCAGTCACAGGAGTAGTAGGCAGGTCAGCTGGACAGTCTCAAAAAGGTCCACAGTGGCAGGAAACCACAATAGTAAATAAAGCAGCTTAAGTCTGGTGCTGGCTGCAGCTTGGGACTGAAAGCAGCCTTAGGTTTTAAAACACAGCCAGGCCAGGCAGTCAAGGGGTGGAAAAAGCTCTTGGAAGGTGCCAGGAGGGTGCAGCTGTCTGAGGACCCAGCACAAGGTTGGAGCTGGTGGGGAAGGCATGTGGAAGATAACTGGGAGGGAAAAAGCACAGATGGGGGGAAAAATGGGAGGCAGCCTCTCAGCAAAGGTCTTAAAAAACACATAAAGCTCCACTCCTGGGGGAGGGTAGGTGAGGGAGGTGCAGCTGGGAACTATTTTCACAGGGAGTCTGAAAATCCCTTCGTGGTCTCCAATTGTAATTTTTAAAACTAATATTCAATGCCTCCAAAGTATGATATTTATAAGGATTTTATTTAAAGAGCAGGGAAAGAGTTCCAACTCCCTCTTACCATGCAGCCTCCTCTCCAAAAAGCCCCGTCACCACACCCACAACAACCATATCAAAAATGTCCTGTGTAATCCACAAACAATAGGAAAAGACTTAAGGAATTATGGGTCTGGTGAAAGGGAGTTTGGGTAATGTAGTTATAAAAGGGGTACAAGGTCTTTTCAACTTTACACACAGTAATTGTTTGAATAGGGGAAACAGACAATCATAACTGCATGAAAGAAATTATTTTGGCAGTAGTACATAGGAAATAAAATATTTTAATTTGAGATAATTAGGAAGACATTATAATAATTTAGAGGAGAGCAAGTGATGTCCTATACAAGAATGGTAACTTTGAGTAACAAAAAGGTCTGACTTTTCTCATTGGTAAAAATGACCAAAAACAAAAAAAGACAAATGTTGAAGAAGCTATGAAAAAATAGGCATATGGATACCAGGCTGGTGAACCTGAAAAATACATCAATCATTCTGAAAAGAAATTTGGAATTACACACAAAGAAGAATTAATAAATAATATACAAATTTGCATTCAGCTATCCCATTCCTATGCTAATATCCAAAAGCAATTCTAAAAGGAAGAAATGCCCTCTGTAACAGAAAATACTTATAGCAGTCATTTGGTATATTGTCATATACCAGTTACATTGTGAGAGAGAACGTAAAAAAAATGAAGTTAAAAGGATGTTCCACAGTTGGCTAATAGTGTAATAAATTGTGGTATGTGGAGGTAAGGTGTTACTATAAGGAATGAGAAAACAAGTAGATTCTTAGTGACATGGAAATAACTTGTAAAGTGAGGTAGAGTTTCTTTGGTAGAACAAAAGGAATATACCATAATATCAATACTAAAAATAAATTATTTTGAAAACTTTTATAAATAATTGAAGAAAGGAATGAGCTAAATTAAAAGAATTTATACAATAAAGACAAGTGTGCAAATCACTTTGAAATGTGTAAACTCTGATCAATACATGGAGAGATAGAAGATAGAGATTGATGCCATACATTTCTGTGAACCATTTCCACAGGGATAATAGTTAAACTTATGGGAGTTAAGGATGTTACCAAGAGAGAGTATAGACAAAAAAGAGAGCCAAGGATGGAACCTTGGGGAATATTAACTGACAAACAGGGATTCTATTTAATACTTGAAATAGTAGGAAACAATTGGAGTTTATTGAGTAGAGGAATGACATGATCAAATCCAAACTTTAAGAAAATCAGTTATGTATCAATGTAGACAATGGACTAAAGTGGTAAAAAACTTCTTTAAGGGAGACCAATTATCTTAATTTCATAAATGTTAAATCTCACACTTGTGATCTAGATGTCATTTCCAAATATAAAATGGGAAGCCTAGTTATAAAATAGTTTTACTCGCAAAATATTTCCACTTTTCATAGGGCCTCACACTCCAAATGAATGGTCATCTGGCAATCACAGGAGAGAAAAAGATTCTAATCTTCATTATAGCATTGTTGCTGGAAATAGAAAAGTTATAGTAGTATCATACACTACCATAAAGAAAATATATCTAGTTTTCCTTATTCCATTCAGAATCCACATTTTTTTCAGATACTGGTAAAGTAAAAACTTAGAAATTAAAGAAATTTGTATGTCAAAACATCTCAGGATCATTTCAAAGGAGGTCTGCTTGTAGAAACTGGTGAAATTTATCTGAAGAACAGAAACCTTCAGGAAGGAAAATTGATACTAGAATATATTTGAAAATAGCGTGAAAGAAGAAATAGAAGAATTATGTTTAACCTTAGATGGTAGAATCAAGAAAAAAAAAGGATGGATGGAAAGAGAGGAAATTTCAGCTTGATATAAAGAAACCAACTCATAAAACAAAACCAAAAATCAACTTTAAAGGATCTGACAAACTTCACACAGTTGTAGTGAGATTCAAATGAGGTAACATTTATTAAGCACTTAATACATATGTAATTATTGTTTCCTTCATTCTTTTATTATGATACATTTTTTATTTCTATGGACAATAGCTGTGGTAATGCTTTTGAGAGACACAATGTCTATAAAAGTGTGCCTCTTCCATTGCATATTGTCAAACTAATTTCATGTGTTCATTAGCTTTGTTCAGTTCCTTCTACCCTGAAACTACTATCAAGTCACCATAACTGCATGTAGAAGTGGCTAGAAGCTAAGAAGACATAGGCTGTCCAACAGATACTGACTGTGTGACAAAGGGTTTAGCACTTAACATATAGGTTAAACAATTTGAGAAAGCTAAATTTAATATAAAGCTCTTAGATAAGTCTCATACCTGTCTCTATCTTGTTCCATATCTTTCTTTGTATCTTGAAGTCTCTGTTCCTATTTGTCTCACTCTATCACTGTTCCTCTCTCTGTATATCTCTCTGTTTATGTATCTCTCTATATTCCTTCCTCTTTCATTGATTGATGAGAAAGATCATATTCTGAGGTGAAGAGGGATATAATAAAATCAGGTTGAACAGTAAATTAAGTGATGTTTAGAAGATGCTTATATATCAGTGTGTTAATACATAGATATATACGAAAGTATTACTTCATTTAATATAATAATGTATACAATTTTCTACTGGTTCTGTTCACTTGGTGCATCAGTTCATATAGGTCTTTTCAGGTTTTTTTAGCATCAATCTTCTCATCATACTATTCCATTATAATCGAATACCATGACTTGTTCAGCCATTCTCTAATTAACAGGCATCACCATAATTTCCAAATTTTTGCCATCACAAAAAGCTTTTGAACAAATAGGACATTTCCCCTTCTTTTAAATATTGTTAAGATACAGACCTAGTAGTGGTATATCAAAGGGTACAGTTTTAAAACTCTTAAATAGAATTATAAATTGCTATCCAGAATGGCTGCATCAGTTTAAAACTTATAGTGTTCCAATTTTTCCACATCCCTCTAGAATTTATTATTTTTTTTCTATCATATTAGCAAGTCTCATAGGTGCAAGTTGGTATCTCAAAGGTAGCCTCAGTTTCCTCATTTGTTAAGAGAAAAGTTTTTGTTTAAAGTATTTCTAGATATAATATTATATTTATTCCTTATTATTTGCATGACCTTTATGAAAATCCTTCTACTTAGACTTTGATCTAGAAGTAAGTCCACCAGTTAGATTGTAGAGAGGCCAAAGTTTTGGACCTGTAGACAGGAAGTCTTCATTCAAAACCTAACTCAGATATTTATTAGGTACAAGGAAAAGTCATTTAATATATTTCAGCATATTCCCTCACCTTTGAAACTGGGATAATAATAGCACCTGACTTACAGTTGTTCTGAGACTCATGAGATAAAGTACTTTATGAAATTAAAAAAATTATATTGGTAAAAAGAAAGGAACCCTCTCTTCCAGTCCAGCAGAGTCCTAAGCATTTCTTTAGTTATACAGAATCACAGAGAGATGAAATAGTCAATTTCCTTATGAAAAAGATATATAGAAATCTTCCAGTTTTTAGAATGAGCTCAGAATAAAATGTCATTTCCATATTATGTATTTATTCTGTTGATTATGTACACAATATAAGTAATTATAGATTCCATACACTGAATTTCTAACCTTGATTTAATCAGGAAACAATATGAATAGCAACATATTCAAGATATCTGTTACACAAGATTACAACTCTGGAAAACCTAATATAAATTTGAACTTAAAAGTTAATTCATTTTCAAATACAAAAATATAAACAAAAATTCTAATTTGCAAACATTGTATTATTAATCTCTTCCTTTGTCCTTCACTGGTTTGTTAATTAATTTTACTTATAGTTTCATGTATATAATTGTATAGATAAATATACTCATTTTTGTTGTTGCCATTCATTTGTTTCAATCATATCCAGTTCTTCCTGACTCCAGGTTCTGTTGGCAAGGATACAGGAGTGGTTTGACATTTCCTTTTTCAGCTAATGAAAGGATTGTGATCTTTGTTAGTAAAAGAAGTATACTCACTGAATAATATATAATTCGAACCAAACATGTTCTTGTTTCCATTAAATTTAAATGATTTTCGGTTGGTTTTTTGACTTTTCCTAAACAGCCAAATGTAATCAATCATCTTATCCAGAGGTTTCTGATGGCATTTTTAACCTCTGTATTCCTAAGAGTATAGATCAAGGGGTTTAACATAGGAGTAATCAGAGTACAACATACAGACACAGCTTTATCTATAGTAAAAGTGGTCACAGGCCTCACATGCAAAAATATACAGGGAACAAAAAACAAGACAACCACTGTGATGTGAGAGCTACAGGTAGAAAAGGCCTTTCGCCTTCCTTCTGAACTACCACCCTTCAGGGAAGAGAGGATAATTATATAGGAGACAATTAATAAGATAAAGGTTAACAGGCACAATATTCCATTGTTAGCAGTGACTAATAGACCAAGAACTTGGGTATCCATGCAGGCCAGTTTCAGCAATGGGAACAAGTCACATAGGAAATGGTCAATAATGTTAGGACCACAGAAAGGAACATTGATCACGAAAAGTAGTTGTATGGTGCCATGTATGGAACCTCCTATCCAGGCTGCTGCCACTAGCAGGTGGCATACCCGAGGATTCATGATGGTCATATAGTGCAGAGGTTTACAGATGGCCACATAGCGATCATAAGCCATCACCACAAGGAGGATGATGCCAACACTTCCAAAAAAATGCTCTGCAAAGACCTGGATCAGGCAGCCTTCCAGGGAGATGCTTGTTTTTTCATAGAGTAAATCCGCAATCATCTTAGGAGCAATGACTGAAGAGTAGGCAGCATCCATGAGGGATAGGAAGGTTAGAAAAAAGTACATGGGTGATCTCAAACTTTGACTGGCAGTCATGGTTAAGACAATGAGTAGGTTCCCTGTCACAGTGAAAATATATACGATTAAGAAAATTACAAAGAATATTTTTCGAAGTTCTGGACTTTGTGTAAGGCCCAGCAAAATGAATTTAGTGATATTTTTATTTTCCATTTTGTCCATTTTTCTGCCAACTTCTTGATTATTCCATATTCCCATCTGTTTTTGCTTTTCTGTTACCCTTTCTCTCTTTTTTCTTCCTTGTGTGAAGTTCATAGAGCACTAAGATTGGTATAAGGAAGACCAGATTTCAAATCTTTCTCCAGACATTGAGTAATTGCTTAATTTCTTTTAATCTCAGTTTCCTCATCCATAATATGTGAATAATAACATAGCACTATTTTAAGTCACAATACAGGTATTAGTTATTATTATTTTACATATAAATCCAGTTGATTTATTCCAAAGTTCAGCCAATATTCAACATTTGGAATGAAACTAGAAATTTTCACTTAATGAATTATAGGAATGATATTTATTAAATTTAAACAATGAAGTTTATTTCCTTTAATGTTAGATGTATTTGATGAAAGGCACATGTTTTAACTTTCTTAATTGGAAGCCTGATGGAGTGAAAAATGATCCAGCATGCCTGTTGAGAAATATAATCAAACAGATTAATAGACAATTTGGATATTATTTAAATCATGGTAAAACTAATACATTTTTATTTGTGGTATCATGAAACTAGTGAAATCACAGTTTGAGTAAAAAAGAAAAGATTCTATATGTTATAAAATATTTCTGGTAGCTTTCTTTGTTTTAGCAGAGAACTGGAAATTGAAGACATGTCCATCAATTGGTGAATGACTAAGCAGATTGTGGCATATAAATGTGATGGAATACCACTGCATCATAAGAAATGACTAACATGGTAACTTTGTAAAGAACATGGGAAGACCAATATGAAATTATGAAGAGGGAAATGAGCAGAACCACAAGAATATTATATACAGTAGCAGAAAAATTTTGAAGAATGTCTTAAGTATGTTCACCTCCAGATAATGAACTGACACATAAAAATAAGTAAGACATAGATAGATAGATGAATAGATAGATAGATAGATAGATAGATAGATAGATAGATAGATAGATAGATAGATAGATAGATAGATCTTTTGTCATATGATTCATTCTGGGAAGAAAGAAGTGAATTAACTAGATATTTAACATAACAATCACTAATTGACATTAAAGCAGAAAAAAACAGAAAACACCTGAGAATCATAAAAAAACCCTTTATTTTTCATTATTTCAAATTTCTTTTCATTCATGACTTTATTAGGGCAACAAAGCAAACAGTTGAGGCTGGTCCAAGAAGCATAAATCTCCATTTTATAAATGGGACAATTATTGTTCATATTCTAAAATCTTGGCATTGATCATAGAAATTTAACTCAGCAGACATCATGTCATGTCTTTAGGATACATCATGTCTTGAAACTTCCTGTCTTTCTAGATGAGATTTTTTATGCTTTGTAAAGCACTATACATATATTATCTAGTTTGACTCTTAAAATAACCCCATTCATGAAAAAAGAAAAGCAAAAGGTCAATAGTATCAAAGGACATAATGAAAGAATGTAAAGGAAGGAAGTCTAGTCATATCAAATTTCAACTAAATTATAAAGTAGTAATTATCTCAACTATCTAGTAATGGATAAGAATTAGAAAAGTAGATTAGCAGAACAGAAGAGACATGCAATCAACAGGTGTAAAAGCTTATAGTAACCTTATATTTGCCAAAATAAAGATCAAAGCTTTTGGGATAACTATTCACTATTATTTTTTGAATTGGGAAAGCTGGAAAGAAACTTGCAAGATACCAGATATGTCTAATATCTCACACATTTGCCAAGAAAAGATCAAAATAGTTATATGATCTAGGTATAAATGGAGTTATCTTAAGCAAATTAGAAGACAGAAAATGTTACCTATAAAATTTCTGGATAGGAGAAAAATTATAAATAAGAACAGAAAGCATAGTGAGATGTAAAATGAAAAATTTTAAATATATTGCATTTAAAAGGGGTTGTACAAATAAAATCAATGTAGCCAACATTAGAAAGGAAAATCATTATATTAATATATTAGATTAGCAGTTAGAACCCAGTAATAAAATGATTGCACTAGTCTAGTGTTTGACAAATCTAGAAATCTAGGCTTTTGGAAGAAATTACTATTCAACGAAAACTGCTGTAAAAAGGCAAATGATATAGCAGAAACTAGAAAATGACCAATATTTCACGCCATATGCCAAGATAAACTCAAAATAGATGCTTGATTTATAACTACAATGTGATATCATAAACAATTTAGGGAATCACAAAATAGTTTATTTGTATCATCTTGCAACTTTAATTCTTGAATGAGAAGAATTAATGTTGAAAGCAGACAAAAGAAATGTAAATAGATAAATGAGAACACAAAATTGATAAATTTATCATATTAAATTTAAAATGTTTTGCCCAAACAGAACCAATGCTATAAATATTAGAAAGGAAGCAACAAACTGTAGAAAAATAAATTTTAACAAGTGTCTCTGAAGATCTCATTTCTCAAATCTATTGAGAACTGATTGAAATTCATAAGGATATCATTTTCCAATTGATAAACGATCAAAAAGATATGAATAGGAAGTTCTAAGATGAAGAAATTAAAGCTATCTTCAGTCACATGAAAAAATATTTCAAACCACTCAATTAGAGAAATGTACATTAAAATATCTCTGAGATAACACTTCATTCCTATCAGACTATCTATTATGGCAATAAGGAAAATAAAACATATTAGAGGGCATATGGGAAAATTGGGGTTCTAATTAGCTTTTGGTAGAACTGTGAATGAATACAACCATTCTGAAGAGCAATTGGGATCCATTGCCAAAGGGAAATAAAACTGTGCATAATGTGTTTGCCAACATAGCAGAGTAAGATACCCTTGGAACCTGCCAACCACCCTCCAAACAACCACAAAAGAATGAAATCACATCAAAATAAAACTTGTAGCAGCAGAACTAACAAAATAAAGGGTTAAACTCTGACCTAAGTACTAAGCATTAGTTATTTCATTTGATGATCACAATAATCCTATTGATAATTATTAGTAATACATTTTTTTTCCAGATGAAGAAACCAAGGATGCAAGGGTCTAAAAATAATGATAAGGATGGCAGAGATAGCAAAAGACTTTCTGATTCAAGTTCAAGTCTTCCCAACTCTAAGTATTCTTTTCTATCTACTATTATCACCTATCTACCTCAAAACTTACTAACATCATACCACTTTCTCTTTCCCTCTAAAGAGATGAAAAACTTTCATTTTTTTAAAGAATCCATTTTGATCTTCCTCTTATCCCCAACTCTCAATATCACATGCTCTTAATATTATTCTCCATTCCTTTCTCCTTTGTTCCATCTTCTGAAAGAGAGGAGCCTTTTTTGGTCACGAAGGCCAAAATATCTATTTGCAGCCCTTAATTCCATGTGTTCCTCTCTTGCTCAAATGCTCAATGATGAAATCAATATATTTATTGATTTTATATCTTACTATATGAAAACATATCTTAGTATATTTCTCAAGTTCTCTCCATTCACTGGCCCCTGTCCTATTTGCCCAAAATGGCATTCAAATCTTTCTCATATTTGAAGAAGAAAACCTGATCTTGCCATTTTTTCAATTTTTGACCCCTTTATCTATCCTTTTTTTAACAACCAAACTCCTACAAAAATCAATCTACTTTTCTCCCTACACTTCTCCTCTAACTCAAAATGGTTGAGAGTTATTTATTTTCATTTTAAGCTTATCACTCAGTCGAGACTTTCTTGCTAAACTTATGAAGCAGGGGGCAGCTGGGTAGCTCAGTGGAGTGAGAGTCAGGCCTAGAGACAGGAGGTTCTAGGTTCAAACCCGGCCTCAGCCACTTCCCAGCTGTGTGACCCTGGGCAAGTCATTTGACCCCCCATTGCCCACCCTTACCAATCTTCCACCTATGAGACAATACACCGAAATACAAGGGTTTAAAAATAATAATAATAAACTTATGAAGCATCTTTAGTCATAATATCTGTTGGGTTTTCTTCACCCATGTCCTTTTTGAAGTCCATCAAATTTGATACTGTTGATTGCATTACCTCCAGAAGAGCTTACTCTTCCCAACTTTAAAGTTGGTGATATGGCTTTATTAATTCCCACAATGACTATCCAATCTCCTCTGCTGTGTCATGTGTCCCCCTCTTGAATAATTTAAGGACTCCTGAATATGAGTCTTCACAACTTCCAAGAGGATTTCCTCCTTTAAACTTGCCCAGCCATCACCTTCCTACAGGTCCTCTTCACCTCAAAATGGGAATATTATGCTAGCTTTCTGGTATATTGTCTGGTCCTAAGTCTCACTCTACTCCAACACATGTTCTACTCTGCTGCCAAATTGATTTGCCTAAACTATAGGTATAATTATTTAATACACACCACTCCCTACTTGCCACCCCACCCTCCTGCCTACAGATGCACACCCAATAAACTCAAATTCTCATTTACTTCTAAGATGAAATAACAAATTCTTCCATTTAACATTTAATTCTCTCACAACCTGATCCTATCTTACGATTCCTCTATTACTCCAATTCACTCTGTTCATTTTACACTTATAATGAACTACTTTCTCTTAAATGTAACCTAACACTATCCTTTTCCATCTCTTAAAATTTGTGCCTTTACAGTGATTGGATTTTACATAAAGAGTTTTTGCTCTCTTTACCTCCATCACTTTAGCTTTCCTAACTATCTTCTAGAAAACTTGAATTCTAAATTCTATGACCCCTTCTCAACTTCTCCTGAAATAAGATTCTTCATACACACACACACACACACACACACACACACACACACACACATACATACACAACACAACACACAGAGCATGCATATATATTTTTAAGAGATCAGCCTGTTTATTCTTGTTGATATAGTGTTTTGGTGTTGTAGTAGAAAAGAGAGAATTTGGTTGAGACCATCATAGAAAAGGAAATGGTAATGCTCCTCTAGGGTGTGTTGTACCTCTTTCCAGCTTTTATGCCTGTTATAAACTTCTTTCTTTCCTCATTNAAACCTTGATATTTCACTATTAACAGAAATATCAAAACCCATCATTCAAGAATATCCACCTATTTCAGACATCAATGTTGAAAGACAATTTTTTGTGTTTCTTCCTAATTGAATTCTGTTCCCAATAAAAAATGTTTCAATGTGTTTCTCTTTTTTTTGAAGATAATAATAAAGAAAATGTAAACATTGATTTAACATTTGTAACAGTTAGCTTATGTTGCTTCATTTGATTTTCATAAGTATCACTAGCTTAAAGATGAAAAAAACTGATGTCAAAAGAGGTTGAACAATTTGTTTAGGGTCACATAACTGCTATATATCTTAGGATTCAAAAATCATGGTCTATGGATTCTGAATCTTGCAGTTTATCAATGTTGTCCACTAGCCATCAAGAACCTCTTACAATAGCACTCTTGGAATATGAATGTACTTTTGAGTTAATTGAGATAACTTTTAAAAATCATCTCAATGTTATCTTTGACTTATCTCTTCCTTTGCTCCCATTTATAATGAAACCCTACTAGAAAAATAAACCTACCTCTGGGTTGATCATAATCTCTCTTATATCTTAGAGAAGGCTAAAATGACAATCAATCTTTCTTATTTTAGTTTTCAGTCTATCCTAGTTTTTTAACTCTTATCTACCACCATTTACAAGATTTTTTCATTCTTTAAAAATACCTTAACTGATTCTTCAATATCCTCAATTTATCAACCTTTATTTTTCCTTCATTTAATCATTCGAAGTCACAAAACACATTTGCTATCTGATTTCTTCACCTCTCACAATGAAACTCATGGTACTTTGAATTCTAATCGGATTATAATATGAATATCTCTGAGTTACAAAGGATCTTTTAATTAGTGATAAATTTTCATTTTTCATAATTCTTAACACACATTAAGTAGGAATCTCAACTTAATATACATCTCAGAGCTTAATATACATTATGCATAAACACCACTGGCATTTGACATTGATAATGCCTTGGTCTACTGGATATCCTCTCCCTTTTGGGTCTTAGGTAGTATTATTTCTGTTATTCTACTTTTAGTTGGCTGGCCATTTCTCAGGCTTCTTTGTTGTATCATAATTAATGCCCCAACTCTGAACTGTTGATATCACCCAAAGTCTTTCATGAATATATTTCCATTTTTTCCCTTATACTCATTCTTATTAATAAATTAGATTCCGCAAATTAAATAATCATTTCTATGTAGATTATTCTGAAAAATAACATATAAAATACATTCATATACTTACATACAGGCATGTAAACATATGCACATAAAGATTTATGTGTTTCCAACCCTAGTCTCTTGAACCCAAAGTTCAGAACTGGATATTTGGATTTAGAAGTCATATAGACATCTCAGAATGAATTCATATGACAAAGAATTCATTATCTGTCCCACTTCATTACTTGTTGGTGGTATCTCCTCTTTAATCTCCCAGGTTCACAATCTCATCAATGTCAAGGCAAATCAATTGTTAAATCTTAACTGCTTTAACACCATATGATATCTTGTATCTAGTCTTCCTTGCTATCCATCAGCCACTGAACCTCTTTAACATTAGATATTTATCATATTTCATCTGTAATATTGGTACACCCTACTTAAATTATCTATGTATTTCCAGTGTTCTCTCCTCTACAATCTGCTTTCCTTTACCCAACCAGCAAATTAATATTCCTGTACTACAGATAAAAGTGACACTCCTTGCCACTTCCTTACTTGAGAACCCTCAGTAAATTCTATAATCCTAAATCTCTTTTGCTTCTAAAATACAATACAAAATCCTTTATAAAGCATTATAGCCTATATATGTTATATGATAATATACATATACAATCTATATCATACTTCCTGACTTCTTGAGATTACATGGCCACTACTCTCTGTCTCTAAGACTACATAGTTGCCATAATCATTTAGCTAATTTGTTCTCCTTTAAAACAACTCTAATTGTAAAATAGTTTTATTTAACTTTTTTTTCAACTTCTTCACACTGCTATTGGTTTCATACTATGGAGATAAATGGAAGAAAATTATTTTCCCTCCTCATGTCTGTCCTTCAGATGCTTGAAGACAGTTATCATGGCCATTCTCAGTTTTCTCTAGGCTATATCTAAGTACTTTAATATGTCCTCATATTACAGACTCAATGGCTTTTACGATTTTTGTTGCCTTCCTGACCATACTCTCTACCTTATCAATACCCTACTTATACTGTAACATCTGAACCTGGGTTAGAAAATGATTTCAAGGTCAGAGATACATCACCTCCTTCTATGATTCAGTCAATAGACTGTGGAGAACAATTTATTAAATACTTTATACTATGTATTGTGCTAAATGAAAAAAAGAGGCAAAAGAGAGTCCCTACCCTTAACGAGTTCAGAATCTTATGGGGAACACAGCAAGAAAATATGTATAAATATGGCATACTTAATAAATAATAAGCATTTAGAAGAGAGAAGGAACCAGAATTGAGTTATTGAGAAAGACTTCTTGTAGAGAATAGGATTTTAGTTAGAACTTAAAAGGATACTGGGAGGCCAGCAAGCAGAAATGATGAGGGAGGACTTATTCCAGGCATATAGGACAACCAGAAGAATTGCTTGGAGCTGGGAGATGGATTTTCTTGTGTAAGGACCAGCCAGAAGATCAATGCCAATGGATTAAAGAATAAATGACAGTGAGTATCATAGCAAGAAAACTGGAGTGGTAAGAGGGATGTAGGTTGTGAAGGTACCTGAATATTAAATAAAAATTGCATTTGATCTTAAAGGTGATAAGAAATCACTGTAGTTTACTGAGCATGGAAGTGACATCATCTGACTTACCCTTTAGGAAATTCAATTTGTTGATGTAAGGGGTAAAAAGGGATCTTGATTGGGTCAATATTAAAAGATTTGGTTGGCAAGGAATTGAACAATTATCAATCCCCAATTAAAGAATAACCTCAAGTCAAATTGACCTTTATGTAAGTTTAGTTACAAATGAAAAGAGAGAGAAAGTAAGAAAATCAAAGTGAGTATAAGATAGGTTAAGTAACCTAATACACTAAGTAATTTGCTCTGATCCCCTAGTTTAACCTAAGCAGATCTAATTAACCCTCAGACAAGGGAGATTCAGCCTTGAGCCCAAAGCTGAAAAGTCAGATGCCTGGAGGCCCAAAGGGCCCCAGAGGCAAATGAAGCAAAAGCTTCAGTTACAGGATCTCTTTGAAAGGGAAGTTGCTTAAGAGAAATTCAGGAAGATTCAGTCTTTACACCCACCACATGGAATTCCAAAGGAAAGATTTAAAAACAGCCTCACCAAGGTCTCAGGGTCCCAGGTCCAGAATAAGGAGAGCTCCTTCAGATCCAATACACAAACCAGAAGAGACATGCTGAACTCACTAAACTATCTTTTAAAGGGGCTTCTTTTGCATCACTTCCTGTGCCTTCCTCTTATTTATGTGACCAATCACAACAGATGCTTTTTTTAGGACTACCCAGGAGGCAGTCAGTAAATTTTGATTTGTTACTCACTCTAGCACACATGGGTTACAGACCTACCAACTTGTGAGTTAAGTGAATATGTTTCCACCCTTGATGATTAAATCTAAAGATGGGCAGGATAGAATTAATCTAATTATCACAGTGACTGTATGGAGGATGGATTGAAGTGGAAAAACATTTAAGACAGGTAGAATCACTATCAGGCTATTTTAATAGTACTGGCATGAAATTGTGAGGGCCTACAACACAATTGTGGTAGTATAAGAAGAAAGACGGGGGTTTGTTTGAATAAAGTTGGAAAGGTGAAAAAAATTGGCAATAGATTTGATATGGTGGAGGAGAGGCAATGATGAGTATAGTATGACATATAGGTTGCAAGACTGAATATTGGCAAGGTATTACTCTTAATAGTAATGGAGAAGTTAACAATGGGCTTACAATTAAAGGAGAAAGATAATTAAATTTTGCAAATATTGATTTTAAGATGTTTATTAAACATCTAGTTTAAGGAGTCTGAAAATTATTTAGAGATGTGAAATTGAGGATCAGCAGAAAGTATGGGGAAAGACATAGAAATATGAGAAATATCAGCTTAGATATGGTAATTAAATCCATAAGCAGTGATGACATCATCTAGTGAAGTTGTTAGAGGAAGAAGAGAGTAAATACCTGGACAGGACTATGTTGTACACTTTCTGTTAGAAGGTAAGATGAAATGGAGGAATAGCCATTAAGGATACTGAGAAGGAGTGATTGCTTGGTAGGAGGACAAAAGGAGAGAATGCTGTCATGAAAACCTAGAGAAGATAGATTGTTGAGGAGAAGAACAGAGAGGTGCAGAAAACTGGGGATTGAGAAAAGGTACTTGGATTTTGTAACTAAGAGATCATTATTAAACTGTAAGGACAACACCCTAAACCTGGAAGACTTATCTCTCTTAAAGTGTCCATGATCTTTTTTTGCTATTGAATCAATCACCTCTATTGAGCTTGCAGTCCATTAAAACCACTCAAACATTTTTGAAGTGAAATTATTTCTAATTATTATACTCTTACCTTTATTTTTGAAGCTTTTATACATAAGTAAGACTATATTTGAATCCTGTTTTCTAGTGTTTCAAAAATCTTTTTTTTCCTACCTCACTGTTATCTAGCCTCTTAGACTACCATTCCAGCCTTCTGTCACATGAAAAGGCACCAGAGATAAAGGCATAGATGATGACCTATACTTTTATCTATATCATTGATCATTGATAAATACTGAACAGAAACAGGGCAAATCTGTAGGGTACTCTACTGGACACTTCCTGCCACATTGACATTGAAATACACAAAGTCTTCTTTGACTCTGGCCATCCAACCACTTTTAAATTCATTTAATACTATCATATCCTAGGGCACATCTCTCCAACCACAAGAATTCATATGGGAAATCAGTAAGGCATTTATACTTGAATGTCTTCAGGTTTTTAAGCTTCCTTGAGTTGTATTTGGCTTCCATCATCTTTGATAACTAAGAAAAACATCCAAGTCACAACACACACTAAAGCAAGACTTTACTGTAGGGAACCTGAAGCTAGAACTAGAAAAATAACAATGACATGACACCTGCAGATTTGATTCAATTTATTGCTAATCTCAACGAGGTGAAGCAGTGGATTGGGTATCAGGTCTGACGTAAGGAAGAATTTGCCTGAGTTCAAATCTGGATTCATATAGTTGATAATAAACTGTGTGGCCCTGGGAAAGTCATATAATTATATTTACCTCAGTTCCTCATCTGTAAAATGATCCGGAGAAAGAAATGGCAAATCGTTCTGATACCTTTTCCTAGCAAACTTCAAATGGGTTCTCATAGAGATAGAAATGACTAAATCAATCATTTAATGACTAATAATCATCAGACAAAGATGTTATGAAAAGACTCCAAACTACTATCCAACAGCTTTAGTAGTATCACCTCTGAGAAATGTAATAAGAATAATTTAATGGAATAAGAATGGAAAGATTTTTGAAAAGTCTTCGGGACAGCTGGGTAGCACTGTGGATTGAGAGCCAGGCCTAGAGACGGGAGGTTCTAGGTTCAAATCCAGACACAGACACTTCACAGCTGTGTGACCCTGGGCAAGTCACTTGACCCCCATTGCCTACCCTTACCACTCTTCCACCTGTAAGTCAATACGCAGAAGTTAAGGGTTTAAAAGAAAAAAAAGAAAAGAAAAGAAAAGTCTTCAAATTCCAAATATACTACTAAATAGGTCACATACTTAGTTATCTTGGAAAAATACTTATTTTCACTAGACTATAATTTCACATATTTCCAAGATTTCATCATACAGTTTAAGAATTAGATGGTATTTGTCATAATTTAGTCCCACTCATAACCAAAATTAATTGCTCCTAAGATATAATTTTCAAGTAGTATTCTATCATCTAGTTGAAAATTTCCAAACACATGAATCATTTCAAATCAACAAAAATCTATAATTATTAAGAATTTCCCCCTAATAGAAAGCCTACATTCCCTTCTTTGTAAATTCCATCATTTCTAACTCCTCTTGGGTTGACAGAACTAACTTAATTTCTCCCCCACAAAATAGCCCTTCACAAACTTGAGGACAATTTTCATATCACCCAGTTTCTGATTTTCCTCTGAGCTAAATATGTCCAATTATGTCAACTATTGATCATATGTAAGAGGCTCAGTCCCCTTCACTATTCTGATTGCCCATTGTGGTTACATGGCAGTTTATGAAAGTCTTCCTCAAGTCACAGTATGTAGAACCAAACACAACTCTAGAGATAAAGTCTGACAAGGTCAGAATATACTATATCAATTTTCTGTTCATAGGAGTCACCTTTCTCCTGAGGTTCTCAAGATTCAATATTTTTTTCATAGTTAATGCTATGTCATATAGTGGACATATTGAGCCTGTAGTTAATAAAACTACTAGATTTTCCCCCAGAACTCTACATATCTAATGGTGTCTCTTTCATGATGCATTTTAAATTGATTTTGGTTTAATACCAACCAAGGGGAAGGTTTTACATCTGACCCTTTTGAATTTTTATCTTCTTTAGTTAAGTCTGAAACTCTAGTTATCTCGATACTTTCATACCTGACTCTGCAACCCTTTAACTGTTCCTGTAATTTTTTTTAATATGAAAATTTGATAAACTCACCAGACTGCTTTGTCTAAATAATGGTATCAATGTTAAACAGTAGAGGTTCAAACACAGACTCAAGGAGAACTACACTATAGTCCTACTCTCATGATGAAAATTGAACAATGGGCAGCATGTCTTGTTTACCACCACTGAACCAATATTCATCCATCTGATTGTATTACATCTATCTTCTTGCCAATAATAATGTGGTAATTCATCAAAGTTTTGCTAAAATTTAAATGAAATAAACAAGCTATATCCTCAATATTCCCTTCATATACAGATTATATAATCTTGTTGAAAATAGAAAATATTTTCCCATGTATTTCATGAAGTTGAACTACAGAATATCTCACCCATCTTCTATCTCTGATATTCTCTAATCCAATTGAACAGGCAATACAGAAGAAAGAAAATCACAATGGATTTAGAAACAAAGTCTTGACTAAGGTTTCCAAGCTTATAAATGATAAATCCCCACACATGGGGAAATCCACTTAGAAATTTTAAGCTCCTCAAATATAATATTTAGGGATATAGTTAATGACCTCTAAGTACTTTCCATCTTTAAATAGATCATCTTCATAAATATCATTTGAAATGAAATGACAGTTCTAGTCAAGCATTAAAAGAACCATGACCTTTAGGTCTTTTTAATGCAATTCCTTAATAATTCCTTGGTATTGGATGGTGTTCTTTTGTAGATATTTTATTTTTATTATTTTTGTTGAGACACATAAGTAAGAGAGATAAAGAAAAATTCATGGAAGGCAAGATTTGCTACTGCAATCAATGGGCATGATCATCTGTTGCCTTGGTTATCAGACTCTTTTTATAACCAAGTTTGGCATTATGTTCTCTTGAGTGATATATTCAGATAGAAATTGTTCTCCTTCCAAAAGCACAAATGCTGGTCCTTTTCATATCTCTGTGACCATAGCATGTCAAAAAGTGTGCATTTACTCTCTAGAGATCAGAGTTTCTCTCTCTGGACAAGATTGTCCATTGTGTTATACACTGGATCTAAAGTCAGGACCCCACCTCTTTTAGTTCCTATGATTTTGACTCTAGAAAAGATCACTTTATTCCACAAAACTTCACTTCCTTACCCGAGAGGGGATTCAATTATAAAATGTCTTGCACCTCTTGTTCCTCTGAATCTTACCTTTTGAAGTGGACAAAACTGACAGCTCCTATTGAAGAGCGAGAATGGAAGTGTCTGCGATATAAACCCAAATAACTGATATGAAACTCCACCTCATGCTTTTCAGAAGGATTTAAGTTGCCATAAACCAATTGTAGAGAAGAGAAAAATATATTCAACAATTTCAAAAATGATTTAGACACTATTCCATGGAGTTTGTAATTAATCATAGGTTAGTTTCATAAGGAACCTATTTCTAAGGAGACAGGCAGTTAAAATAATGTTCATCTTGGGAAGAAGGTGGGACATCAGGGGCATTCAATAATTACCTTTAGAATAACAACAGCTTTAAGTAGCATTTCATCATTCCAATTGTGTTCCATTGAGGATGTGTCTCCAGTGACTGGCAAGTTAATCAGCCTGACAATGAGTTCACCTTTCCAATATGGTACTAGAGCTAAACATCCATTGAGTCTGGCAAAGTTTGTGGTAGTAAGAGAAAAATCAATTCAAAATATATACTAATTATTGGTTATATCTACAGAATATACAGTTCAGAAAAATATCATGCCACCCATTAAGTAATGTAAAATAATGAAATCAGTCAATCCCTACTAGTTTGGAGAATATTATGTTAAATATGTTCCATTGACAGAAGAAATATTTACTGCCCCAACAGAATCTGATCCCTACTGGTAAGTGTATTTGGAACCAAGGAGCCACAAATATTAGAGTCCACAGGTATGATTCTAAAGTTCCCTTTGGTTAACGTGTTCATAATAGAAAAACATCCCTAAAGATTCCTCATCTTTGCTATAAATATAATACAAATAATTCTGGATTTGGAGTAAAAGAACCTGAGAATGAAACCCATTTCTGGTGTGTGTATACTGTGAATCCTTGGTCAACTCATCATTTTGGACCCAAACATTGTCATTTATAAAATAAGAGAAAATGCATATAATGTATGGAAAAATCTCTAAAGTCACTTCTAGTTCTAAGTAACATGAAAATCTGTCATTTTAACCTGAACAAGAAGTTAGAATGCTAGGTTGTAAGAAACCTAGCACTGTCCCTTTCCACTCAATCAGCCTCACACAAAGACAGAGTAGAGTTGTTGCCGATTTTTAGAGACTTAGAGTAAAAAAGGGTCTTTAAAATGCCACATATAGATCTTACAGCCATGTATCATGACTGCAACTCCTCAAAGTAAATATTATTATTGTACATAATAATAATTTATATGATAATAAATATATGAACACATTAAGTGTTATTAACCAAATGAAACTTTAGAATTACTCCTATGGTCATCAGTGTTTATGGTTCTTCCATTTCAAATAGACTTGGAGGTGAGGATCAGATTCTGCTCTGGGACTAAGCATTTCCTCTGCCACAGGAACATCTACAGCATAATATTATCCCATACCAGTAGGGATTATATGATTTAACTTTACTATGAGGTGCTATATCATCACCACCATCATTAACATTAATAAAATCAATAAAAAATTATATCCTATAACCTTCCAGGACTTGCTCTAAGTTCTTTAAAAATTTCATCAAATTTGTTTCTCATAACTCTCAAAGGAGGAAGGGGGGAACACCATTTATTATCATAATTTTACAGATAAAGAAACTGAATCTAACAGAAGTTAAATCACTTCCCCAGGAACTCACTCTTGGGAAGTTTCTGAAGTCATATTTGAACTAAATTTTTCTAGACTCTAGTCTTGGTGTTCTTCCAATATTTTTTAATTCCTCCATTAAATAAATTATAAAAATTAATAAATATTATTGTCTGAAAATGTTGTCTTTAGAATCTGTGACACTTTTGTCATATCAATTCTCTTTTTTGTGGCTCTAGGGAAACTGGCATAAAATTTTGGGAAAAAATACTCATACAAGTTATTTAGAGAATTTGTGTAAGGAAATCATGTGGACATATTTGGAAACCCATAGGAAGAATTATTTGTAATAGCTTATAAATTTTAGTTGTTTTTCTGTAAACTTATTTTAAACATTTATTAATATTCAATTTTAAACTGTTTACATACTTTATGCCCCTACTTTCCCCTTCACCCCTCCCCCCCCCCGTTCACACCCCACCCATGGCCTATGCACATTTCCACTGGTTGTAACATGTGTCCTTGTTCAGGGCCTATTTCCAAATTGTTGTTAGTTGCATTGGTGTGGTCATTTCGAGACCACTTCCCCAATCATGTCCGCCTCAGCCCCTGCATTCAAGCAATTGTTTATCTTCTATGTTTCCTCTCCTGCATATCTTCCTCCAAATGTGAATAGCTTTCTTTACCATAAATCCCTCAGAGGTGTCTTGAGTCATTGCATTGTTGCTAGTACAGAAGTCCATTGCATTCGATTTTACCACAGTATATCAGTCTCTGTGTACAATGTTCTTCTGGCTCTGCTCCTTTCACTCTGCATCAGTTCCTGGAGGTCTTTCCAGTTACCCTGGAACACCTCCAGTTTATTATTCCTTTTAGCACAATAGTATTCCATCACCAGCATACACCACAGTTTGTTCAGCCATTCCCCAATTGAAGGACATACCCTCCCTTTGCAGTTCTTTGCTACTACAAAAAGTGCAGCTATAAATATTTTCATACAAGTCTGTTTATCTATGATCTCTTTGGGGTACAAACCCAACAATGGTATGGCTGGATCAAAGGGCAGGCATTCTTTTATAGCCCTTTCAGCATAGTTCCAAATTGCCAGCCAGAATGGTTGGATCAGTTCACAACTCCACCAGCAATGCATTAATGTCCCAATTTTGCCACATCCCCTCCAGCATTCATTACTCTCCCCTTCTTTCATTTTAGCCAATCTCCTAGGTGTGAGGTGATACCTCAGAGTTGTTTTGATTTGCATTTCTCTAATTATTAGAGATTTGGAACACTTTCTCATGTGCTTATTGATACTTTTGATTTCTTTACCTGAGAATTGCCTATTCATGTCTCTTGCCCATTTATCAACTGGGGAATGGCTTGATTTTTTATACAATTGATTTAACTCCTTGTATATTTGAATAATTAGACCCCTGTCAGAGTTTTTTGTTATAAAGATTTTTTCCCAATTTGTTGTTTCCCTTATGATTTTGACTACATTATTTTGTTTGTACAAAAGCTTTTTAGCTTAATATAATCAAAACCATTTAATTTATATTTTGTAATTTTCTCTAACTCTTGCTTGGTTTTAAAATCTTTCCTTTCCCAGAGATCTGACAGGTATACTATTTTGTGTTCACTTAACTTATTTATAGTTTCCCTCTTTATATTCAGGTCATTCACCCATTCTGGATTTATCTTGGTGTAGGGTGTGAGATGTTGTTCTAAACCTAATCTCTCCCATATTGTTTTCCAAATTTCCTAGCAGTTTTTGTCAAATAGTGGATTCATGTCCCAAAAGTTGGGCTCTTTGGGTTTATCGTACACTGTCTTCCTGACATCATTAACCCCAAGTCTATTCCACTAATCCTCCCTTCTATCTCTTAGCCAGTACCATATTGTTTTGATGACTGCTGCTTTATAGTATAGTTTAATATCTGGTACTGCTAGGCCCCATTCCTTCACTTTTTTTTTCATTATTTCCCTTGATATTCTTGATCTTTTGTTATTCCAAATGAACTTTGTTATAGTTTTTCCTAATTTGGTAAAGAAGTTTTTTGGTAATTTGATAGATATGGCACTAAATATGTAAATTAATTTGTGTAGAATGTTCATTTTTATTATGTTAGCTTGTCCTACCCATGAACAATTAATGGTTTTCCAATTGTTGAGATCCAGTTTTATTTTTTTGGAAAGTGTTTTGTAGTTGTTTTCATATAATTGCTGTGTTTGTTTTGGTAGATAGATTCCCAGGTATTTTATATTGTTTAGGGTGATTTTAAATGGTGTTTCTCTTTGTACCTCTTGCTGCTCCAATGTGTTGGAAATATATAGAAATGCTAATGATTTGTGTGCATTTATTTTTTATCCTGCCACTTTGCAAAAGTTGTTGATTATTTCTACCAGCTTCTTAGTTGATTCTCTAGGATTTTTTAAGTAGACCATCATATCATCTGCAAAGAGTGATAGCTTAGTTTCCTCCTTGCCCACTTTGATACCTTCAATTTCTTTTTCTTCTCTAATTGCAACTGCTAGTGTTTCTAGTACAATGTTAAATAATAGAGGTGACAATGGGCATCCTTGTTTTACTCCTGATCTTATTGGGAAGGCTTCTAATTTATCCCCATTGCATATTATGCTTGTTGATGGTTTTAGGTATATATTGTTTATTATTTTTAGGAAGGGTCCTTCTATTTCTATACTTTCCAATGTTTTCAATAGGAATGGATGCTGTATTTTGTCAAAGGCTTTTTCAGCATCTATTGAGATAATCATGTGATTATTGTTTGTTAGACTGTTGATATGGTCAATTATGTGGATGGTTTTCCTAATGTTGAGCCAACCTTGCATTCCTGGTATAAATCCCACCTGATCATGGTGGATGATCTTCTTAATTACTTGCTGGAGTCTCTTTGCTAATATTCTATTTAAGATTTTTGCATCTATGTTCATTAGGGAGATTGGTCTATAGTTTTCTTTTTCTGTTTTTGGTCGACCTGGCTTTGGAATCAGTACCATACTTGTGTCATAAAAGGAATTTGGTAGGACTCCTTTGCTTATCATATCAAATAATTTGTATTTTATTAGGATTAGTTGCTCTTTGAATGTCTGATACAATTCACTTTTGAATCCATCAGGTCCTGGTGATTTTTTCTTAGGGAGTTCTTTGATGGCTTGTTCAAATTCTATTTCTGATATGGGATTATTTAGGTATTCTATTTCTCCTTCTGTTAATCTAGACAATTTATATTTTTTGTAGATATCCATCCATATCTCCCAAATTGTTATATTTGTTGCCATATATTTGGGAGAAATAGTTTTTAATGATTGCCTTAATTTCCCCTTCATTAGAGGTGAGGTCTCCCTTTTCATCTTTAATACTGTCAATTTGGTTTTTTTCTTTCCTTTTTCTTATTAGATTGACCAGTACTTTGTCTATTTTATCTGTTTTTTTAAAATACCAGCTTCTAGTCTTATTTATTAATTCAATACTTCTTTTACTTTCAATTTTATTAATTTCTCCCTTAATTTTTATTATTTCTAATTTAGTTTTCATCTGGGGGTTTTTTATTTGCTTGCTTTCTAATTTTTTGAGTTGCATACACAATTCATTAATCGCTGCCCTCCTTAATTTGTTAATATATGTATTCAAGGATTTAAATTTCCCCTGAGTACTGCCTTGGCTGCATCCCACAGAGTTTGGTAGGATGTTTCATCATTGTCATTCTCTTCAATGAAATTGTTGATTGTTTCTATGATTTCTTCTTTGACAAATTCTTTTTGAAGAATCATATTGTTTAATTTCCAATTGGTTTTTGATTTTCCCGTCCAGGTGCCCTTACTAATTATTATTTTTATTGCATCATGATCTGAGAAGTTTACATTTATTATATCTGCTCTTTTTCATTTGTTTGCAATGATTCTATGTCCTATTACATGGTCAATCTTTGTGAATGTGCCATGTGCAGCTGAGAAGAAGGTGTATTCCTTTTTGTCCCTATTTATTTTTCTCCACATATCAATTAAATCTAATTTTTCTAGGACTTCATATACTTCTCTTACCTCTTTCTTATTTATTTTTTGGTTTCATTTATCTAGATCTGAAAGAGGAATATTTAGATCTCCCACTAGTATGGTTTTACTATCTATTTCCTTCTTGAGCTCTGCCAGTTTCTCCTTTATGAATTTGGATGCTATACTACTTGGTGCATATATATTGAGCAGTGTTATTTCCTCATTGTTTATACTGCCTTTAATCAGGATGTAATGACCTTCCCTGTCTTTTTAAATCATATCTGTTTTTACTTTGGCTTTGTCAGAGATCATAATAGCCACTCCTGCCTTCTTTTTTTCATTAGAAGCCCAAAAGATTTTGCTCAAGCCCTTAACCTTAAACTTGTGTGTGTCTACCCACCTCATATGTGTTTCTTGTAGACAACATATGGTAGGATTTTGGTTTCTGATCCACTCTGCTATTTGCTTCCGTTTTTTAAGGGAATTCATCCCATTCACATTCAGAGTTACAATTGTTAGTTGTGCATTCACTGACATTTTTGTATCTTCCCCTAGACCCACCCCTTCTTTTTACACTATTTCCTTTTAAACCAGTGGTTTGCTTTGAGCTGGTATCCCTTATCCCCTCCCTTGATTGACTTCCCTTTCTGCCCCCTCCCTTGTTTTTCACCTCTTTTTGTTTTTTAAAGGACCTAATGAATTCCCTCTGCCTTCTTCTCCCCTCCCTTTTTTGACCTCCCCACTCCCTGCTCCCTTTGGTTTAACCTTTCTGACTTTCTCAGTAGGGTTAGATAGAGTTTTTTATCTGAATGGATAATAAAGCTACTCTTCCCTCTCTGGGTAGATTACACTGAGAGTAAGGTTTGATTATTACCTCTTACTGCTCTCTTCCTCTCCTTCTTATGGTAGTATTTATCCCCTCCCCTTCCCATGCACTCTTTGTGTGTAATAGAATATCCTATTTTTCTTATTTAATCAAGTTCTTCTTGGTGTCCCCTACTATTCCCCTCCTCTTTCCCCCCATGTCATCTTAGACCATTTAGTATCCTATCGTCTCCCTATGAATTATTCTTCTGGTTGCTATAATAGTGAATATTATAATAGTGAATAGAGTTCACTACATAGAATTATACAAAGCATTTCTCCACATAGTAATACAGATAATTAGATCTTATTTAAGCCCTCAAAGAGCCAAATTTAAAAAATTCTAAGTTTTCTTTCTTTTCCCTCTGTTTCTTATTTACCTTTTCATGTTTCTCTTGATTTTTGTGGTTGGGTATCAAACTTTCCATTTAGTCCTGGTCTCTTTTGTGCAAAAACTTGGAATTCTTAAATTTTGTTGAATATCCATACTTTCCCCTGGAAGTATATAGTCAGTTTTGATGGGTAGTTGATCCGTGGCTGAAGACTCATCTCTCTTGCCTTTCTGAATATTGTGTCCCAAACCTTGTGGCCTTTTTCATTTGTTTGCAATGGTTCGATGCCCTATAACATGGTTAATTTTTGTGAATGTGCCATGTGCAGCTGAAAAGAAGGTGTATTCCTTTTTGTCCCTATTTATTTTTCTCCATATATCAATTAAATTTAATTTTTCTAGGATTTCATTCACCTCTTTTACCTCTTTCTTATTTATTTTTCGGTTTGATTTATCTAGATCTGAAAGAGGAATATTTAGATCTCCCACTAGTATGGTTTTACTATCTATTTCCTTCTTGAGCTCTGCCAGTTTCTCCTTTATGAATTTGGGTGCTATGCCACTTGGTGCATACATATTGAGCAGTGTTATTTCCTCATTGTTTATACTGCCTTTAATCAGGATGTAATGACCTTCCCTGTCTTTTTTAATCATACCTATTTTTACTTTGACTTTTTCAGAAATCATAATAGCCACTCCTGCCCTCTTTTTCTCATTTGACGCCCAAAAGTTTTTGCTCAAGCCCTGAACCTTAAACTTGTGTATGTCCACCTGCCTCATATGTGTTTCTTATAGACAATATAGGGTAGGATTTTGGTTTCTAATCCACTCTGCTATTTGCTTCCGTTTTTTGAGCGAGTTCATTCCATTCACATTCAGAGTTATAATCATCAGTTGTGCATTTGCTGACATTTTCAAATCCTCCCCTCTTCCTACCCCCTTTTTCTTATATTATTTCATTTTAAACCAGTGGTTTGCTATTGAGCCACTATCCATTATCCCCTCCCTTGATTAACTTCCCTTTCTACCCCCTTCCTTATTTTTCCCCTCTCTATTTGTTTTTAAAGGCCTTATGAATTCCTTCCCCCTTCTTCTCCCCTCCCTTTTTTTTGACCTCCCTGCTCCCCTGCTCCCAATGGTTTATCCCTTCTAACATTCTCAGAAGGGTTAGATAAGAATTTTATGTCCCAATGGATAGTATAGCTACTCTACCCTCTCTGGGTTGATTACACTGAGAGTAAGGTTTGATTATTACCTCTTAATCCTCTCTTCCTCTCCTTCTTATAATAGTATTTGTCCCCTCTCCTTCCCATGCCCTCTTTGCGTGTAATAGAATATCATATTTTCTTATTCACTCAAGTTTCTTTTGGTGTCCCCTGCTATTCACCCCCTCTTTCCCATCCCCCATGTTATCTTAGATTATTTAGTGTTCCACCCTCACCCTGTGAATTATTCTTCTGATTACTATAATAGTGAATACCATAATAGTGAATAGAGTTCACTACAGAGAATTATACATAACATTTCTCTACATAGGAATACAGATAATTAGATCTCACTGAGGCCCTTAAAAAGGCAAATTCAAAAATTATAAGGTTTCTTTCTTTCCCCTCTGTATCTTATTTACCTTTTCATGTTTCTCTCGATTTTTGTGGTTGGATATCAAACTTTCCATTTAGCCCTGGTCTTTTCTGTGCAAATACCTGGAATTCTTCAATTTTGTTGAATGCCCATACTTTCCCCTGGAAATATATAGTCAATTTTGATGGGTAGTTGATCCATGGTTGCAGGCCCAGCTCTCTTGCCTTTCTGAATATCATATTCCAAGCTTTGTGATCTTTTAGCATGGAGGCTGCCAGATCCTGTGTGATCCTGATTGGTGCTCCTTGATATTTGAACTGTCTCTTTCTGGCTTCTTGTAAGATTTTTTCTTTTGCTTGGAAACTCTTGAATTTGGCAATTATATTTCTGGGTGTTTTCTTATCTGGATCAAATGTCGCAGGTGTTCTATGAATCCTTTCAATGTCTATATTCTCTTGTTGTAGAACTTCAAGGCAATTTTGCTGAATAATTTCTGTTAGTATGGAGTCCAAGTTTCTATTAATTTCTGGTTTTTCTGGAAGACCAATTATTCTCAAATTGTCTCTTCTAGACCGGTTTTCTTGGTCTGTCACTCTCTCATTGAGATATTTCATGTTTCCTTCTATTTTTTCAGTCTTTTGACATTGTTTTATTTGTTCTTGTTGTCTTGAGAGATCATTAGCTTCTAACTGCTCAATTCTAGCTTTTAGGGATTGGTTTTCGGCTATAATCTTTCGGTTTTCGACTATGATCTTTTGGTTTTCGGCTATAATCTTCTGGTTTTCGGCCATTTTGGTATTCCTTTTCAATCTGGTCATTTCTGGTGTTCAATTTGCTTCTCATTTCATTTGTTTTCTGAGCCTCACTTTCCATTTGCAAGATTCTACCTTTTAAACTGTTATTTTCTTGCCAGATCTCTTCCATTTTCCTCAAAATCTCACTTTTGGAGTCTTCCATAGCTTGTGAGGAGTTTTCCTTATTAGAGGAGGGTCCGGATGCTTGTTTGTTCTCCTCCTCTGTTTGCTCGGTTGTCTGGATTTTCTCTGTGTAAAAGTTGTTGAGTGTTAAAGACTTCTTTTTCTTGTTGTTAATCTTTCTCTTCTGAACTTCCTGATTCTGGGTAGCCATTGTTAGCCCAGCAGCTTCTCAGGTTTATCCTCGTGCTCAGGGTCTGTCAGTGCTCTTTTGGCTCCTGAGGTCTGAGTTCTAGTTTTTTCCAAGGTCAAGCCCCCTGGTGGATTCCCTTGCTTGAACCTCTGCTGGAGGTTTCTTTACAAGTCTCAGGGCACTGCTTCCACAGTCCTATACCCATTTGCACTGGTTCCCCACTCAGGGTTTCAGAGCTTAACTCCTGGCTGTGTCTGCCTCCACCCACGCCTCCGTCCACGCCTGCGCTCTGAGCCTGAGTTCTGCTCCCTGTGTCCACTCTCTGCTCCCACGCTCAGAGTTTGTGTCCTTTCTTTAGCTTTTTGGGGTCCTAAATCTTGTTGCTCTCAGGAACAGGCCCAGGAGCTGCCAATGACTTGATGGGTGCCCCAAACTTGCTCTATTTCTTTTTAGCTGGCTTCGGTGCTATAGGTGTTGTGTGTAGAGGGGGTGGAGGTGGGGTGGTTGCTCAGCCCGTGATTTAGTGAGAGCTGTTTTACCCCTTTATAGCATGGAAATGCCCCGATTCCACGTACCTTCCATGCTGTGCCCTATTGTGGGGTTCCTCCATTCGTCTGGACTTGTTTTTATGTCCCCTTGAGAAGTTTTGTGTGTTTCGGTCAGGAGAGGTTAAGAGCTGCTTTTTACTCTACCACCATCTTAACCCAGAAAAACCAGGTAGTTTCTATTTATGTTGCTATTGTTTGTAAATGAAGAATTTTATGATGCAAGAACCTAAACAGAATGCTTAGGAATCACATACATAGTAAGGGACTAAGTCAAGTCAGGCTCAAAACTTCTTAACTCCAAATTCTATTCACTTTCAACTAAACTACCCAGCTACTTCAAAATTACTTGCTATTGTCACCACTTCCTTCCTTCATCTAAAAAAATGAAAGCAATCAACTTTGATATCCTTCTTCTGCCCAACTCTATTCAAATCATCTCAATATTTTCTTCATTATTTTCTCCTTTTTTATAGCTTCTGAACATGAACAAATTCATTTGACCACTTAAGGCCAAAATTACTACTTATGTCTTGATTTCATATCCTCTTATCTTGTCTAAAACCTTGATCTTGAAATCAACATATCTTTCTATATTTTTCAAACTCTCTTTATCCAGTTGTTCCTTCCCTGTTGTCTCCAAAACTAAAATGTTCTTTTTAATTGAAAAAAAAATAAGATATTATAATTGAGGATGCTTTGTAACTTTGAGGGAAAAGATTCAATTGATAAGATCAAAATAGATACTGATAGGGTTTTTGAAGTGCAAAGAAAGGATGTAAAAGTGAAAAATATCTGATGGATTTTTTCTATGCATGCACTTCTAGAAGTGCATCAGATTTCATAATGTTGACAAATATTATCTCCAAAAGAATTTGTGTTCAATTTAATATTGATAACCTTCTTAATGATCTCCCAGGGACTATCTGATTTTCTTTGTTGGATCATAGAAAAGTCCCATTGTCTAATATATTGAATATTCTTGAATATGAATGTGTCTTTATGTATTTGTATATGTTACTATCTGTGTCATGGGTATCTGTATGACAGAAAGAGAAAGAGAGAGTGAGACCAAGAGTGAGAGAGAAAGAGAGAGAGAGACAGAAAGAGAGAGAGAGAAAGACAGCAGAGAGACTATGGAGGGGAATTTGCAGTCAAACAGAGATAGACAGAGGCAGACATAGATGGTTTCAGGATCAGAGAGTGAGAGACAGTGAATGAACAAAAGAGCAAAATATGTCTTTGTGTCTCTGCATGCATAGTCATGTTATTGAATCACCTCTGGTATTCCTGGGGAGAATGATTAAAATAATGAACAAGCAGGAAAAGTTGTAGTGCAATGATAATCCAAAAATCTGAAATATATAAAAATTAAATTAAAAGAGAAAGGAACACTGCCAAATAGAGTGATCAGAATAGTCCTCTTGTGTGCAATAACCCTAGATTTAATACTGAAAGCTTATTAGAGATTCTTATTATAACACAGAACTGGGTTGGGATTTGAGGGAGGAATGAGAAAGAAGCTCTGTATATGCATGTATATTAATATGTATACACACATGTAAATATGTATAATGTACTTTTGATATTCAAATGTATTTCATTTATATAGAAATAAAACATGTTTTCTCTCTGTTTATGTGAAGTATGTATACATGTATATAAGAATCCAACTCTTTCTTTTGAGCCCCACATATCCCCAATTTCTCATGGCATTGAGTATTAGATGTCCCAAAGAAGTCTCAAAAACACTAATTCTAATATAAATGACATTAACATATATTTCCTTTAAACCCCTATTTTTTCTTAACTTTCTTGATTTGATTGGTGGAATCAATATCCCTCCAGTCCCCCAATTTCAAAATCTGAGTAATTCTTTTTTTAAACCCTTATCTTTTGTCTTAGAATTGATAATAAACATTGATTCCAAGGCAAAAAGCAGTCAGGACTAAGCAATTGGGGTTAAGTGACTTGACCAGGGATACACTGATAGGAAGATTTTCAGGTCAAAATTGAATCCAGAACCTCCTATCTCCAGTCTCTATTCACTGACCCATGTACTTGGCCCTTCAGAGTAATTCTTCAGTAATCACTCATTCTCATTCTCCCCTCCACCTAGATCTCACATCTTATCAGTTCTATGTTCACACAGTCTCTTAATCCTATCCTTTGGTTTCCACTTAATAACAACCATAATTGTTCACACTTATGTTTTAGCATTTTTTATTTTAGTATTGACATAACCTTACAATTCGTCTTCTGCCTCCACTTTCTCATCCCTATAGTCTATCCTCCTTTATAATGTTTCTCAACTGATATTCTCAAAGCACAGGTTATAGTGGCATTTCATATCATTACTCAAATCAAGATCCTAATGGCTCCTTCTTGGGACTAAAAGACCCTAATATTATAAACTCTTCTGTAAACAGCTCTTTAACTTAAAAATATGTCTCCAATTTAACTTTCCAAGATGATTAAAAATGACACATTTCAATGATCCATCTATACTGGTCAACTTAATCTTATGTGTCCAGGACATTATATTTTTGACTTCTTTGCCTTTCCTTAGTTTTCTCTCATGCCTAAAAACACTCCTTAACATTCACCTCCTCTAAAAGTCTTTGATTCCTTCTAAGACTCAGTTCAAGTCTTATTACATTAAAGAAATCCATCCTGGTATATACTCAGTTGGTAATTTCCTAGTCCACTGGAAATAACTTTGTATATACCTTGTATTTATGGACATATTTTGATGCTCCTGTATTTCCTGTTCATCTTTTTTAATTTTTTCTTTAAGGATAGAGGATATGGTCCCCCCTCCTCATAAATAAAAAGTAAATAGAGGCACACATAAAATACCCCATTATATTTGCTGATTCTATTTTCTAACTTCCAGGTCTGAATTACATGATGAAATTCTTTATGTCATAGTACTCTTTCATGTGAGCCTTTGTTGAGCCATTATCGACAAATGATTGATGGATAAATGAAAGAATGAATATTTCTAAGTGTGTTAGAGCAGACAGAATGTAGAGTTTCTAGCCAGGGAGATCTAAATTTACATGTCATTTCTAATGCTTAGTAACCATGTGATATTGAGCTAATCACTTAACTTCAGTGAGTTTCAAACAACTTTTTAGGATTTTTTTGTGAAATTATGGATAGAGTATGGTCTCTGGTTTCCAGAGGGATAGCACATATAAAAATGTTTCTATTTTGATGAAATTGTGCAAAGTTTGAAATGCATAATAATCACATGCAATTTATGAGGGCTGGCTGTGGGAAGTGGTGCTTTAAAATCCTAGAAGTAATTGAAATTATTTTTCTATAATACTTCTTTTAGATGTCATGTCTTTCATTAATAAGCAAATATTAGAAAATCTGAGCTTGATGGGTAGAGCACAAGAGCTAACTTGTAGATCATTTTAACCATATTATCTCTTTATAAGGGTTTAAAGGTGAAATAAACTTGAATTTCTTTTGGGCTACCAGACGGGAAGAATTATTACCTAGATGCACTGGGAGTCTTTACCCTTTTCCCTTGCCCCTTTCCTTTGGAATGCAATCAGAGAGAGGGCAGAGAACTCATAGGAGGATAGGAAGACAATATCTCAGGCCCATCGTAAAAATGACAGAAACCAAGAAGAAAGGGGTATATTTCCATCACCCTAGGCATTTCCCATTGCCCTGAGGCTTTCCCATGGCCCTTGTCTTACTATCTGTACCCATCCTTGAATAAATACTTTCATGCCTTAAGATGGAGTCCTCAAGTTACTATTCTTTGAAGGAAAACCACAACAAAACTCATTTCCCTGCAACCAAATCATTAACACATATACTAATTGCTCCAAATATCACTTTCTGTATTACCTTGAGCAAATCATTTCTCTTTTAAAAAATCTTTTATATGCAAGGGAATATAAAGTAGCTACAAATTACCCCAAGTAACTTTAAGAGAGAGCAAATACTCACAACTAAGTAAATTAGGAGGTGATATCTGATGTAGCTTTGAATAGTTATGGATCCTAAGAGGCAGAAGTAAGATGAGAGCCTGTAGAGTCCCAAAATTTGCTATAAATTAAAAACTAAATATCCCACCAGTCAAAAACATACTTTAAAGAATAATCAAAATTGCATCACTGATAAATGGTAATGTAGCTACTTTATAAAGTATAAAATAAACCCAGAACCATTCTGGGCAGGCTATTTTATTTTGGGACAGCTGAAATTGAGGGCACTGGTGGGTAACTTTGGGAGGAAAATTAATAGAAGCAAGGAGGACTAGCAACAGCTCCATATACAATTTGGCTTTTTTTAGGACATCAGAGATTAAATGGAGATGAAATTAAGGAAGGAGTGCAATTTCAGCATTTGAGATAGTGAGGGTAAAAATAAAGAAATAATGTATGGCATATTATTTAGGACAGGAAGACGGCCAGTTTGATTAGATACTAGTTTGTGAAGAGGAGTAATATATAATCATTCTGAAAATACAGGTTGGGACCTGTTTGTAAAGACTTTGCAATACTAAATGAAGGAATTAACCAAACAACACACATTTAAGTGACTGCTATATCCATGACACTGTGTTAGTGATGGAAGTTTCAATAATGAACAAGTAAATGAATGAAATAATAAATAACAAATAAGTGAATGAAAAAATAAATAAATCAATACATGATCCATTTATTTAGTGCTTCTTAAAAGTCAGTCTACATATAGAGTTAGCAAATCAAGACATTTTTCTATTTTCAAAGAACTCATATTATAATAGGAGAGAAAATATAAGCAAGGAATTTTAGTTGTAAGGCAGGTAGAAAAACATCATGATCCTTAAGATGAAACACTAAGGCTGTCTTTAATGCATCTTTAATGTTATTACCATTGAAACAACCATATCCATTTCTTATGCTGAATTATTTGAGCATATCAAGGACATTGTGGAGAGAAATAAATTTTCCTTAATTAGCTATTGCAGCTGAGAAGGAATGGACTATAATACTTGCATATATATTTTTTGAGTTACATTTCTTAGACTGATAGCTACAGGACTTAGCCTGGAAGATCAACTGATAGTCATATAATTAATCAAATGGTTCAATGGAAATATGACTGGGGATGTTGAATTTAAATGATCCCTCTATTGCAAATAGTAATAATATGAAAATAGGTTTTTAACAATGATACATGTAAAACTCAGTGGAATTGCTTGTTGACTCCAGGAGGGGTGAGTGGGGAAGAGAAGGAAAGAACACGAATCATGTAACTACAGAAAAATATTCTAAATCAATAAATGTATAAAAAAAGTAATATCATTAGGTAATAATAAGAAAAGAGAACATTTCAGACATATTATTTGTCTCAATAAAAACACATAAACACAGGAATGAAAAAAGGGATTATTTGTGTAATTAAAAAACTGAAGGACCATTTGGCTGAATCACAAAGTGTTTCATGTGTATCTGAATTTCTATCTACATTTGTCGGGGAAAGATGTTTCATAAAGACATAAAAATAGGTGGAGGCCATATTTTGAAAAACATACAAAACGTTTTATGTACATATACATATAGTTATATTTTGTATGTGTGCATGTGTGTACCTATGCTAATATTAAAATCTTATGGTTGTGTATAATGCACCCCCTTTAAAACAATATTGATAATGGAAAATGAAAGCTAAACAAAAGTAGTTACATTTTTTTCCTAGGAAAAACAAAGAGACACAGGAATTGTTTGAATAGTGGAAAAACACAATCATATCTGCATGAAAGAAATTATTAGGCAGTAGTGTATAGGAAATAAAATCTTTTAACTTAAGATAATTAGGAAGACATTGTAATAATCTAGAGGAGAGCAAGTCATGTCCTATACAAGAATGGTAACTTTGAGCAAAGAAAAGGTTAGACTTTTCTCATTGTTAAAAATGACCTAAAAATGACAAATGTTGAAGTAGCTATGAAAAAACAGGCATATGGATGCCTGGTTGGTGAACCTGAAAATTACATCAATCATTCTGAAAAGCAATTTGGAATTACACAGAAAAAAACTGAATAAATAATATACACATTTGTATTCAGCTATCCCATTCCTATGCTAATATCCAAAAGCAATTCTAAAAGGAAGAAATGCCCTCTGTAACAGAAAATACTTATAGCAGTCATTTGGTATATTGTTATATACCAGTTATATTGTGAGAGAGAACGTAAAAAAATGAAGTTAAAAGGATGTTCCACAATTGGCTAATAGTGTAATAGATTGTGGTATGTGGCGTTAAGGTGATAATATGTTGCTGTAAGGAATGAGACAACAAGTGGATTCTTAGTGACATGGAAATAACTTGTAAAGTGAGGTAGAGTTTCTTTGGTAGAACAAAAGGAATATACCATAATATCAATATTAAAAATAAATTATTTTGAAAACTTTTATAAATAATTGAAGAAAGGAATGAGATAAATTAAAAGGATTTATGCAATAAAGACAAGAGTGTGCAAATCACTTTGAAATGTGTAAACTCTGATCAATACATGGAGAGACAGAAGATAGAGATTGATGCTATACATTTCTGTGAACCATTTCCACTCATGGGAGTTAATGATGTTACCAAGAGACAGTATAGACAAAAAAGAGAGCCCAGGATGGAACCTTGGGGAATATTAACTGACAAACAGGGATTCTATTTAATACTTGAAATAGTAGGAAACAATTGGAGTTTATTGAGTAGAGGAATGACATGATCAAATCCAAACTTTAAGAAAATCAGTTATGTATCAATGTAGACAATGGACTAAAGTGGTAAAAAACTTCTTTAAGGGAGACCAATTATCTTAATTTCATGAATGTTAAATCTCACACTTGTGATCTAGATGTCATTTCCAAATATAACATGGGAAGCCTAGTTATAAAATAGTTTTACTCCCAAAATATTTCCACTTTTCATAGGGCCTCACACTCCAAATGAATGGTCATCTGGCAATCACAGGAGAGAAAAAGATTCTAATCTTCATTATAGCATTGTTGCTGGAAATAGAAAAGTTATAGTAGTATCATACACTACCATAATGAAAATATGTCTAGTTTTCTTTATTCCATTCAGAATCCACATTTTTTTTCAGATACTGGTAAAGTAAAAACTTAGAAATTAAAGAAATTTGTATGTCAAAACATCTCAGGATCATTTCAAAGGAGGTCTGCTTGTAGAAACTGGTGAAATTTATCTGAAGAACAGAAACCTTCAGGAAGGAAAAATAGATACTAGAATGTATTTGAACTTAGTGTGAAAGAACAAATAGAAGAATTATGCTTAACCTTAGATGGTAGAATCAAGAAAAAAAAAAGGATGGATGGAAAGAGAGGAAATTTCAGCTTGATATAAAGAAACCAACTCATAAAACAAAACCAAAAATCAACTTTAAAAGATCTGATAAACTTCACACAGTTGTAGTGAGATTCAAATGAGGTAACATTTATTAAGCACTTAATACATATGTAATTCTTGTTTCCTTCATTCTTTTATTATGATACATTTTTTATTTCTATGGACAATAGCTGCGGTAATGCTTTTGAAAGACACAATGTCTATAAGTGTACCTCTCCCATTGTATATTGTCGAACTAATTTCATGTGTTCATTAGCTTTGTTCAGTTCCTTCCACCCTGCAACTACTATAAAGTCACCATAACTGCTGTTAACATGTAGAAGTGGCTAGAAGATAAGAAGACATAGGCTGTCCAACAGATAGTGACTGTGTAACAAAGGGTTAAGTCACTTAACTTGTAGGTTACACAATTTGAGAAAGCTAAATTTAATATAAAGCTCTTAGATAAGTCCCAAACCTGTCTCTATCTTGTTCCATGTCTTTCTTTGTATCTTGAAGTCTCTCTTCCTATTTGTCTCACTCTACCACTGTTTCGCTCGGTCTGTATCTCTCTGTCTATGTCTCTCTATGTATTCCTTCCACTTTCATTGATTTATAAGAAAGAGCATATTCTGAGTTGAGGAGGGATATAATAAACTCAGATTAATAGTAAATTAAGTGATGTTTAAAAGATGCTTATATATCTGTGTGTGAATACATAGATATATACAAAACTATTACTTCATTTAATATAATAATGTGTACAATTTTCTCCTGGTTCTGTTTACTTGGTGCATCACTTAATATAGGTCTTTTCAGATTTTTTTTAGCATCAATCTTCTCATCATATTATTCCATTATAATAGAATACCAAAACATCAGCCATTCTCTAATTAATGGACATCCCCATAATTTCCAAATCTTTGCCATCACAAAAAGCTTTTGAACAAATAGGACATTTCCCCTTCTTTAAATATTGTTAAAATATTTGTTAATATATGTACTCAAGGATATAAATTTCCCTCTGAGTACTGCCTTGGCTGCATCCCACAGAGTTTGATAGAATGTCTCATCATTGTCATTCTCTTCAATGAAATTGTTGATTGTTTCTATGATTTCTTCTTTGACTAGCTGGTTTTGGAGAATCATATTATTTAATTTCTAATTAGTTTTTGATTTGCCTGTCCAGGTGCCCTTACTAATTATTATTTTTAATGCATTATGATCTGAGAAGGTTACATTTATTATTTCTGCTCTTTTTCATTTGTTTGCCATGTTTCTATGCCTCATTACAAGGTCAATCTTTGTGAATGTACCATGTGCAGCTGAAAAGAAGGTGTACTCCTTTTTGTCCCTATTTATTTTTCTCCGCATATCTATTAAATCTAATTTTTCTAGGACTTCATTCACCTCTCTTACCTCTTTCTCATTTATTTTTTGGTTTGATTTATCTAGATCTGAAAGAGGAATATTTAGATCTCCCACTATTATGGTTTTAGTATTTATTTCCTTCTTGAGATATGCCAGTTTCTCATTTATTCTCATTTATGAATTTGGATGCTATGCCATTTGGTGCATACATATTGAGCAGTGTTATTTCCTCATTGTCTATACTGCCTTTAATCAGGATGTAATGACCTTCCCTGTCTTTTTTAATCATATCTATTTTTACTTTGACTTTTTCAGAAATCACAATAGCCAGTCCTGCCTTCTTTTTCTCATTTGACGCCCAAAAGATTTTGCTCAAGCCCTTAACCTTAAACCTGTGTATGTCCACCCACCTCATATGTGTTTCTTGTAGACAACATATGGTAGGATTTTGGTTTCTAATCCACTCTGCTATTTGCTTCCATTTTATGGGAGAGTTCATCCCATTCACATTCAGAGTTATAATTATCAGTTGTGTATTTGCTGTCATTTTGACATCCTCTTCTAGTTCTGCCTCTTCTTACACTATTTCCTTTTAAACCAGTGGTTTGCTTTAAGCCAGTAATTCTTTTCCCCTCCCTTAATTAACTTCCCTTTCTACCCCCTCCCTTATTATTCTCCTCTTTTTATTTTTAAGGCCTAATGAATTCCTTCCCCCTTCTTCTCCCCTCCCGTTTTTGACCTCCCCACTCCCCTGCTCCCCTTGGTTTATTGCCTCTGACTTTCTCTGCAGGGTTAGATAAGAGTTCTATATCTCAATGGATATAGCTACTCTTCCCTCGCAGGGTTAATTACACTGAGAGTAAGGTTTAAATACTACCTCTTAATGCTCTCTTCCTCTCCTTCTTATAAAAGTATTTGTTCCTTCCCCTTCCCATACCCACTTTGTGTGTAATAGAACATCCTATTTTTCTTATTCATTCAAGTTTCTCTTGGTGTCCTCTACTATTCATCCCCCTCTTTCCCACCCCCCCATATCACATTAGACCATTTAGTATTCCTAGCTCTCCCTATAATAATTCTTCTGATTACTATAATAGTGAATACTATAATAGTGAATAGAGTTCACTACAGAGAATTATACATAACTTTTCTCCACATAGGAATACAAATAATTAGATCTTATTGAAACCCTTAAAGAGGCAAATTTAAAAAATATAAGTTTTCTTTCTTTCCCATCTGTTTCTTATTTACCTTTTCATGTTTCTCTTGATTTTTGTGGTTGGATATTGAACTTTCCATTTAGTCCTGGTCTTTTTTGTGCAAATACTTGGAAATCTTCTATCTTGTTGAATGTCCAAACTTTCCCCTGGAAGCATATAGTTAGTTTTGATGGGTAGGTAATCCGTGGTTATAGACCCAGTTCTCTTGCCTTTCTGAATATCACGTTCCAAGCCTTGTGGTCTTTCACTGTGGAAACTACCAGATCCTGTGTGATCCTGATTGGTGCTCCTTGATATTTGAATTGTCTCTTTCTGGCTTCTTGTAAGATTTTTTCTTTTACTTGAAAGCTCTTGAATTTGGCTATTATATTCCTGGGGTTGTCTTTTCTGGGTCTAGTGTAGAGGGTGATCTATGGATCATTTCAAAGTCTATAATGCCCTCTTGTTGTAGAACTTCAGAGCAATTTTGTTGAATAATTTCTTTTAGTATGGAGTTCAAATTTCTATTAATTTCTGCTTTTTCAGGAAGAACAATGATTCTCATATTGTCTCTTCTAGACCTCTTTTTTTGGTCTGTCCCTTTCTTATTGAGATATTTCATGTTTCCTTCTATTTTATCAGTCTTTTGACTTTGTTTTATTTGTTCTTGCTGTCTTGAGAGATCATTGGCTTCTAATTGCTCAATTCTAGCCCTTAGGGACTGGTTTTTGGTTATAATATTTTGGTTTTCCTTTTCAATCTGGTCATTTCTGGTCTTCAATTGACTTGCCTCACTTTCCAATTGTGAAATTCTGCCTTTTAAACTGTTATTTTCTTGCCAGATCTCTTCCATCTTTCTCATCATCTCAGATTTGAACTCTTCAATAGCTTGTGACCATTTTTCATTTTTTTGGGAAGGTTTGGATATGGTTACTTGTTTGTTCTCCACTTCTGTTTGCTCTGTTTTCTGGATTTTCTCTGTGTAAAAGTTGTCGATTTTTACAGATTTCTTCTTGATGATCTTTCTTTTCTGGGGTTCCTGATTTTGGCTTGCCATTGTTAGCTCTGCGCCTTCTCAGCTTTATCCTCACACTCAGGGTCTGTCTGAGCCCTCTAGGCTCCCAAGGCCTCAGGTCTCGTTGTTCTCAGGGTCAAGCCTCTTGGTGGTCCCCCCACTTACCCCTCTGCCCGAGGCTCCTTTAAGAGTCTCAGGGAGCTGCTTTCACAGTTGGGCACCCATTTGCACAGGGTCCCTACTCAAGGTCCAAGCCTGCTCTCAAGATCCTTGTCCTTGCCTATGTCCGCTCCTTCACCCACGACTGTTGTCAAGGTCTGTGTTCAAAGTCCATGCCTTCTTTAGCCTCTTGGGGTCTTAAGTCTTACTGCTCTCAGGAGCAGGGCCTGGAGCTGTTAATGATTTAATGGGTGCCCCAAACTTGCTCTAAGTCTTTTGCACTGGCTTTGGCACTGTAGGTGGTGTGTGTGTGGGGGGGGAAGAGGGTTGCTCACCTCGAGTTTTAGTGAGAATTGTTTCACCACTTCATAGCATAGAAATGCCTGAACCCACTTACCTTCAATGCTGAGCCCTGTTGTGGGGTCTCTTTGTTCATCTGGATTTGTTTTTATGTCCCCTCGAGGTATCTTATATGATTCCATTAGGAGAGGTTTAAGCAGCTGCTTTTTACTTTGCCAACATCTTAACCTAGAAGTCATTTAATATATTTCAGCATATCCCCTCATCTTTAAAACTGGGATAATAATAGCACCTGCCTTACAGTTGTTTTAAGACTCATGAGATAAAGTGCTTTATAAAGTTAAAAAAATTATATTGGCAAAAAAAAAGGAACCCTCTCTTCCAAGGCAGCAGAGTCCTAAGCATTTCTTTAGTTATACAGAATCACGGTGAGATGAAACAGTCAATTTCCTTGTGAAAAAGATATATAGAAATCTCCCAGTTTTTAGAATGAGCCCAGAATAAAATTTAAGATCCTTATTATGTATTTATTCAGTTGATTATGTATGAAATATAAGTAATTATAGATACCATACACTGAATTTTTTTTAACATTTATTAATATTCATTTTTAACATGGTTACATGATTCATGCTCCACCTTTCCCCTTCAAC
>NC_058135.1:274407545-274420759 GCF_016433145.1 Gracilinanus agilis
AAAGTTTTTCTATAATGTCTGCTGGCCTTTGTGTGCTGTAGGTTACTTCCAAAAACACCCCCAAAATTAACATTTAATTTCTTATGAGGATCACAAAATGTAGAAATTGTAATGGGGAAAGTTCCATTGTGGAAAGGATACTCTATACTTGTTTTTGTTGTTGTTATTTGATTTTACATGAGAAGGAGGATGTTTGCCATAATCTTCATGGGTTTCAATGAGATATGGACATCAGTTAGACTATATGAAAAATGAGTACAGCATCAAAGTCTGTAAAAATGACTAGGCGAAGCATTGAAGTTGGAAAAGAGGAAGTAAAATTACTCTATGAGAAAATATATGAACAGAATGAGAAAAGCAAGAAAGGAAAGAAAGAATGCAGAAAGGAAGGGAATAAGGGATCAAAGAAGAAAGAAGGGAAAGAGATAAAGGGAAGAATAGAGGGAATAAGGAAGAGAGGCAATGAGGAAAGAAAGACATTTATAACAGGCATAAAAGCTGGAAAGTGTTACAACACACCCTAGAGGAGCATTACCATTTCCTTTTCTATAATGGTCTCAACCAAATTCTCTCTTTTCTACTAGAACACCAAAACACTATATCAGCAAGAACAATCAGGCTGACCTCTTAAGAATATTTATGCATGCTCTGTGTGTTGTGGTGTGTGTGTGTGTGTGTGTGTGTGTGCACATGTGTGTGTGTGTGTGTGTGGGTGTGAAGAATCTTGTTTCAGGAGAAGTTGAGAAGGGGTCATAGAATTTAGAATTCAAGTTTTCTAGAAGATAGTTAGGAAAGCTAAAGTGATGGAGGTAAAGAGAGCAAAAACTCTTTATGTAAAATCCAATCACTGTAAAGGCACAAATTTAAGAGATGGAAAAGAATAGTGTTAGGTTACATTTAACAGAAAGTAGTTCATTATAACTGTAAAGTGAATAGAGGGGATTGGAGTAATAAAGGAATGGTAAGATAGGATCAGGTTGTGAAAGAATTAAATTATTTCATCTTAGAAGTAAATGAGAATTTGAGTTTATTGGTTGTGTATCTATATGCAGGGGGGTGGGGTGGCAAGTAGGGAGTGGTATGTATCAAATAATTATACTTATGGTTTAGGCAGATGAATTTGGCAGCAGAGTGGAGGATGTGTTGGAGTAGAGTGAGACTTAGGACCAGACAATATACCAGAAAGCTAGCATAATATTCCCAATTTCAGGTGAAGAGGACCTGTAGGAGGGTAAAGCCTGGGCAAGTTTAAAGGAGGAAATGCTGTTGGAAGTTGTGAAGACTCATATTCAGGAATCCTTAAATTATTAAAGAGTAGGACACATGATACAGCAGAGGAGATTGGATAGTCATTGTAGGAATTAATAAAGCCACTTTGCCAACTGTAAAGTTGAGAAGAGTAAGCTCTTCTGGAGGTAATGCAATCAACAGTATCAAATGTGATGGACTTCAAAAAGGACATGGGTGAAGAAAACCCAACAGATATTATGACTAAAGATGCTTCATAAGTTTAGCAAGAAAGACTCAACTAAGTGATAAGCTTAAAATAAAAAAAATAACTGTCAGTAATTTTGAGTTAGAGTAGAATTGGAGGGAGAAAAAGTAGATTGATTTTTGTAGGAGTCTGGTTGTTAAAAAGAGGATAGATAAAGGGGTCAAAAATTGAAAAATGGCAAGATCAGGTTTTCTGCTTCAAATATGAGAAAGATTTGAGTGCCATTTTGGGCAAATAGGACAGGGGTCAGTGAATGGAGAGAACCTGAGAATTATACTAAGATATGTTTTCATATAGTAAGATGAAATAAAAAAATGTATTGATTTCAACATTGAGCATTTGAGCAAGATAGGAACACATGAAATTAAGGGCTGTAAATAGATATTTTGGACTACGTGACCAAAAAAGGCTCCTCTCTTTCATAAGATGGAATAAAGGAGAAAAGAATGGAGAATAATATTAAGAGGATGTGATATTTAGAGTTGGGGATAAGAGGAAGATCAAAATGGAGTCTTTAAAAAATGAAAGTTTTGCATCTCTTTAGAGGGAAGGAGAAAGTGTTATGCTGTTAGTGAGTTTTGAGGTAGCTAGGTGATAATAGTAGATGGAAAAGAATACTTAGAGTTGGGAAAACTTGAACTTGAATCTGAAAGTCATTTGCTATCTCTGCAATCCTTATCATTATTTTTAGACCCTGGCATCCTCAGTTTCTTCATCTGGAAAAAAAATATATTACTAATAATTATCAGAAGGATTATTGTGATCATCAAATGAAATAACTAATGCTTAGTACTTAGGTCAGAGTTTAACCCTTTATTTTATTAGTTCTGCTGATACAAGTTTTATTTTGAGGTGCTTTCATTCTTTTGTGGTTGTTTGGAGGGTGGTTGGCAGGTTCCAAGGGTTTTTTACTCTGCTATGTTGGCAAACACAGTATGCACAGTTTTATTTCCCTTTGGCAATGGATCCCAATTGCTCTTCAGAATGGTTGTATTCATTCACAGTTCTACCAAAAGCCACTTAGAAGCCCAATTTTCCCACATGCACTCCAATGTGTATTATTTTCCTTATTGTCATAATAACTAGTCTGATAGGAATGAAGTGTTACATCAGAGATATTTTACTGTACATTTCTCTAATTGAGTGCTTCAAAATATTTTTTTCATGTGACTGAAGATAGCTTTAATTTCTTCATCTTAGAACTGCCTATTCATATCATTTTGATCATTTATCAATTGGAAAATGACATCCTTATGAATTTTTTCATTTCTCAATATATTTGAGAAATGAGGTCTTTGTCAGAGATACTTGCTATAATTTATTTTTCCACAGTTTATTGTTTCCCTTCTAATATTTATTGCATTGGTTCTGTTTGGACAAAATATTTTTAATTTAATATAATCAAATTTATCTATTTTGTGTTCTCATTTATCTATTTATGTTTCTTTTGTCTGCTTTCAGCATTAATTCTTCTCTTATTCAAGAATTAAAGTTAAAGATGTGACAAATAAACTATTTTGTGATTCCCTAAATTGTTTATGATATCACATTGTATTCTTAAATCAAGCATCCATTTTGAGTTTATCTTGGTATATGGTGTGAAATGTTGGTCATTGTCTAGTTTCTTCTATACCCTTTGCCTTTTTACAGCAGTTTTTGTAGAATAGTGATTTCTTCCAAAAGTCTAGATTTCTAAATTTGTCAAACACTAGACTAGTGCAATCATTTTATTACTGGGTTTTAACTGCTAATCTAATATATTTATATAATGATTTTCCTTCTAATGCTGGCTACATTGATTTTATTTGTACAACCCCTTTTAAATGCAATATATTGAAATTTTTTTCATTTTACATCTCACTATGCTTTCTGTTCGTATTTATAATTTTTTCCTATACAGAAATTTTATAGATAACATGTTCTGTCTTCTAATTTGCTTATGATATCCCCATTTATACCTAGATCATATAACAATTTTGATCTTTTCTTGGCCTATATGTGAGATATTAGTCATATCTGGGTTCTTCTAAGTTTCTTTCCAGCTTTCCCAATTTTTAAAAAAATAGTGATTAGTTATCCCAAAAGCTTTGATCTTTATTTTAGCAAACATTACTATAATCTTTTATACCTGTTGATTGCATGTCTCTTCTGTTCTGCTATTCTACTTTTCTATTTCATAGCCATTACTAGATAGTTGAGATAATTACTACTTTATAATTTAGTTCAAATCCAATATGACTAGAATTCCTTCCTGACATTCTTTCCTTTGATACCATTGACCTTTTACTTTTCTTTTTTCATTCTGAAATTTTGAATTTTCCATTTATTGCTCCTTAACTGCAGTTTTTATTCATGCTTGATCTGATGTCAAAGAGATGGCAAAGAGCAAGGATGAATAATGTAGATTTGGATAATAACTGAGTATTTCATGCACATAAATTTTGAAAATGGACAAAATAGACTAAAGAAAACTGAAATAAGTTCTTTCCCATCTTCTGTCTTCCTCATCCATTTCTTAACCCTTTCTTTGCTATAGCAAGGAAATGTCACAATATTCTGAAGATCAGTGACTAATATTCTAGTCAGTTTCTCTAGATTAGTGATTAATAGTCTAGATCAGTGATTTATATTCAAATTAATATTTATTAATTAGAGATATGGAAAAATAGAAACAAAAATTATAATCTGCTTAAATATTACTACTGTTAAGAGATAAATAGTATATTAATCCAGAGAAAGGAACTGAGATAAAGAAACTTTAAAGAACACTTCATTAGAAGTCTATGATGTGAGCCATTTAGAGAAATTCCTTAATGCATCAAGAAGATGGAAAATATATAAGCTACTCTGTCAGTCTTCTTGGAATCCTTTCATTTACCTATTAGTTAATTAACATTTACTCAGCATTTGCTAAACTCTTGACATTAAACAAAGTAATGTGTTTAGAATAAAAAGCAGAAATATTGTTCACAACTCCAAGAATCTTGAATTTGAAATAATGAGACAAAATGAAGACAAATACTTATAGCACATATATAAAAGAAATTAAAGGGAATCTCAGTAGGAAGATGCAATAAGTAAAGAAAGAAAAAGGTTTATTATTATTAATTTTTACAAACTTGAAATTAAAATCTATTCATAAGATGTTCAGAAAGTTTACATAGATTAAACGGCACAAGGGACCGCTATAGGTATAGAGGAAAATCAGTGAAAAGGAACATAAATAGGAAATCAAGTTTCAGTGGCTAAACGAAAAAATAAAAAAACAAGCCATTATGACTGAAATGTGAACTACTTAGAAAATAGGAGAGCATTTTGTTAGGAATATGAATAACAACTAATGGGGTTATTTTAAGAGTCAAACTAGATAATATATGTATAGTGCTTTACAGAGCATAAAAATCTTATCTAGAAAGACAGGAAGTTTCAAGACATGATGTATCCTAAAGACATGACATGATGTCTGCTGAGTTAAATTTCTGTGATCAATGCCAAGATTTTAGAGTATGAACAATAATTGTCCCATTTGTTAAATGGAGATTTATGTTTCTTGGACGAACCTCAACTGTTTGTTTTTTTGCCCTAATAAAGTCATGAATGAAAAGAAATTTCAAATAATGCAAAATGAAGTTGTTTTTCTTTTATTATTCTAAAGTGTTTTCTGTTTTTTTCTGTTTTAACTTCAATTAGTGATTGTTACATTAAATATGTAGTTAATTCACTTCTTTCCTCCCAGAATGAATCATATGACAAAAGATCTCTCTCTCTCTCTCTCTCTCTCTCTCTCTCTCTCTCTCTCTCTCTCTATCTATCTATCTATCTATGTCTTATTTATTTTTATGTGTCAGTTCATTATCTGGAGGTGAACATACTTAAGATATTCTTCAAATTTTTTTTCTGCTGCTGTATATAATATTCTTGTGGTTCTGCTCATTTCCCTCTTCATAATTTCATGTTGGTGTTTCCATGTTCTTTACAAAGTTACCATGTTAGTCATTTCTTATGATGCAGTGGTATTCCATCACAATTATATGCCACAATCTGCTTAATCATTCACAAATTAATGGACATCTCTTCAATTTCCAGTTCTTTGCTATAAAAAAGAAAGCTACAAGAAATATTTTATTGCATATAGAATCTTTTCTTTTTTACCAAAACTGCGATTTCACTGGTTTCAAGATGCTACAAATAAAGAAAATCACATTAATAGGAATTTAAGCAACTCTCATGCAACTTACAGCTTTAAAGAGTTTTTTAGGGCTTTCTAGATGTAGTGATTTTCCCAGAAATGTGCTAGAAATAGGACTAGAATTGAATAAAACTTCCTGCCTCTCACCAACTTGATTGTTTTACTCCTCTCCTTCTGGGCAGCCTTTAATGGATAACACTGGTTTTTTAACCACAATTTCAGGTATAATTTAAAATGTATTAGTTTTAGCATGATTTAAATCATATCCAAATTGTCTATTAATCTGTTTGATTATATTTCTCAACAGGCATGCTGGATCATTTTTCACTCCATCAGGCTTCCAATTCAGAAAGTTAAAACATGTGCCTTTCATCAAATACATCCAAAATTAAAGGAAATAAACTTCATTGTTTAAATTTAATAAATATCATTCCTATAATTCATTAAGTGAAAATTTTATTTTTAAAAAATTTCTAGTTTCATTCCAAATGTTGAATATTGGCTGAACTTTGGAATAAATCAACTGAATTTATATGAAAAATAATAATAACTAATAGCTGTATTGTGATTTAAAATAGTGCTATATTATTATTCACATTTTATGGATGAGGAAACTGAGACTGAAAGAAATTAACTAATTACTCAATGTCTGGAGAAAGATTTGAAATCTGGTCTTCCTTACACCAATCTCAGTGCTCTATGAACTTCACACAAGGAAGAAAAAAAGAAAAACAGAAAAGCAAAAACATATGGGAATATGAAATAATCTAGAAGTTGGCAGAAAAATAGACAAAATGGAAAATAAAAATATCACTAAATTCATTTTGCTGGGCCTTACACAAAGTCCAGAGCTTCGAAAAATATTCTTTGTAATTTTCTTAATCATATATATTATCACTGTGATAGGGAACCTACTCATTGTCTTAACCATGATTGCTAGTCAAAGTTTGAGATCACCCATGTACTTTTTTCTAACCTTCCTATCCCTCATGGATGCTGCCTACTCTTCAGTCACTACTCCTAAGATGATTGTAGATTTACTCTATGAAAAAACAACCATCTCCTTGGAAGGCTGCCTGATCCAGGTCTTTGCAGAGCATTTTTTTGCTAGTGTTGGCATCCTCCTCCTTGTGGTGATGGCTTATGATCGCTATGTGGCCATCTGTAAACCCCTGCACTATATGACCATCATGAATCCTCGGGTATGCCACCTGCTAGTGGTAGCAGCCTGGATAGGAGGTTCCATACATGGCACCATACAACTACTTTTCATGATCAATGTTCCTTTCTGTGGTCCTAACATTATTGACCATTTCCTATGTGACTTGTTCCCATTATTGAAACTGGCCTGCATGGATACCCAAGTTCTTGGACTATTAGTCATTGCTAATAGTGGAATATTGTGCCTGTTAACTTTTATCATATTAATTGTCTCCTATATAATTATCCTCTCTTCCCTGAAGGGAGGTAGTTCAGAAGGAAGGCGAAAGGCCTTTTCTACCTGTAGCTCTCATATCACAGTGGTTGTCTTGTTTTTTGCTCCCTGTATATTTTTGTATGTCAGGCCTGTGACCACTTTTAAAATAGATAAGGCTGTGTCTGTATGTTGTACTCTGATTACTCCTATGTTAAACCCCTTGATCTACACTCTTAGGAATACAGAGGTTAAAAATGCTATGAGAAAACTCTGGATAGGATGATTACTTTTGGCTTTTTAGGAAAAGTCAAGAAACCAAATGAAAATCATTAAAATTTAATGGAAACAAGAATATGTTTGGATGGAATTACATTTTATTCAGTGAGTATGCTCCTTTCACTAACAAAGATCACAAACCTTTCATGTCCTAAAAAAGGAAATGTCGAACTGCTCCTGCACCCTTGCCAACAAAACCAGGAGTCAGGAAGAATTAAATATGATTGAAACAAATAAATGGCAACAAAAAAATGAGTAAATTTATCTACACAATTATATACATGAAACTATATGTAAAATTAATTATATCTAGACGGAGAAAGAACAAACCAGTGAAGGACAAAGGAAGAGATTAACAATACAATGTTTGCAAATTACAATTTTTCTTTATATTTTTGTATTTAAAATGAATTAACTTTTAAGTTCACATTTATATTAGGTTTTACAGAGTTGTAATCTTGTGTAACAGATATCTTGAATATGTTGCTATTGATATTGTTTCCTGATTAAATCAAGGTTAAAAATTCAGTGTGTGGTATCTATAATTACTTATATTTTATAGATAATCAACAGAATAAATACATAATAAGGATCTTAAATTTTATTCTGGGCTCATTCTAAAAACTGGGAGATTTCTATATATCTTTTTCACAAGGAAATTGACTGTTTCATCTCACCGTGATTCTGTATAACTAAAGAAATGCTTAGAACTCTGCTGCCTTGGAAGAGAGGGTTCCTTTTTTTTGCCAATATAATTTTATTTAAGTTCATAAAGCACTTTATCTCATGAGTCTTAAAACAACTGTAAGGCAGGTTCTATTATTATTCCAGTTTTAAAGATGTGGGAATATGCTGAAATATATTAAATGACTTCTGGGTTAAGATGGTGGCAGAGTAAAAAGCAGCTGTTTAACTTCTCCTAACAGAATCATACAGGATTCCTCAAGGGGACATAAAAACAAATCCAGTTAACAAAGGGACCCCACAACAGGGCACCACATTGAAGGTACGTGGGTTCAGGCATTTCTGTGCTATAAAGGGGTGAAACAACTCTCACAAAAACATGAGCTGAGCAACCACCTCCCCCCCACACACACCACCTACAGTTCTAAAGCCAGCACAGAAGACTTAGAGCAAGGTTGGGGCACCCATTAAGTCATTGGCAGATGCAGAGCCTGCTCCTGAGAGCAGTAAGACTTAAGACCCCAAGAGGCTAAAGAAAGTGTGGACTTTGAACACAGACCTTGAGAGCAGGTATGGGTGAAGGCACGGACCTAGACATTGAAAAGGATATTGAGAACAGACCTGGATCTTGAGTGGGGACCCTGTGCAGACGGGTGCAGGACTGTGGAAGCAGCTCCCTGAGACTGTTAAAGGAACCTCGGGCAGAGGGGCAGGTGGGGGGACCACCAGGAGGCTTGACCCTGAGAACAATGAGACCTGAGACCTCGGGAGCCTAGAGAGCTCAGAGAGACCCTGAGTGTGAGGATAAAGCTGAGAAGGAGCAGAGCTAACAATGGCAAGCCAAAATCAGGAACCCCAGAAGAGAATATCATCAAGAAGAAATCTGAAACAATCAATGACTTTTACACAGAGAAAATCCAGACAACAGAGTAAACAGCAGAGAACAAACAAGTAACCATATCCAAACCTTCCCCAAAAAATGAAAATTGGTCACAAGCTATTGAAGATTTCAAATCTGAGATGATGAGAAAGATGGAAGAGATCTGGCAAGAAAACAACATTTTAAAAGGCAGAATTTCACAATTGGAAAGTGAGGCAAGTCAATTGAAGACCAGAAATGACCAGATTGAAAAGGAAAACCAAAAGATTATAACCAAAAACCAGTCCCTAAAGGCCAGAATTAAGCAATTAGAAGCCAATGATCTCTCAAGACAGCAAGAATAAATAAAACAAAGTCAAAAGACTGATAAAATAGAAGGAAACATGAAATATCTCAATGAGAAAGTGCCAGACCAAGAAAACAGGTCTAGAAGAGACAATCAGTTGATCTTCCAGGCTAATTCCTGTAGCTATCAGTCCAAGAAATGAAACTCAGAAAATATATATGCAAGTAATATAGTCCCTTCCTTCTCAGTTGCAATAGCTAATTAAGTAAAATTTATTTCTCCCCACAATATCCTTGATATGCTCAAATAATTCAGCATAAGAAACGGATATGGTTGTTTCAATGGTAATAACATTAAAGATGCATTACAGACAGCCTTAGTGTTTCATCTTAAGGATCACGATGTTTTTCTACCTGCCTTACAACTAAAACTCCTTGCTCATATTTTTTCTCCTATTATAATATGAGTTCTTTGAAAACAGAAAAATGTCTTCATTTGCTAACTCTATATGTAGTCTGACTTTTAAGAAGCACTAAATAACTGGTTCATGTATTGATTTATTTATTTTTTCATTCACATATTTGTTATTTATTATTTCATTCATTTGTTTGTTCATTATTGAAACTTCCATCACTAACACAATGTCATGGTCATAGCAGTCACTTAAATGTGTACTGTTTGGTTAATTCCTTCATTTAGTATTGCAAAGTCTTTACAAACAGGTCCCAACCTGTATTTTCAGAATGATTATATATTACTCCTCTTCACAAACTAGTGTCTAATCAAACTTGCCTTCTTCCTGTCCTTAAATAATATGCCATATAGCATTTCTATATTTTTACCTTCACTATCCCTAATGCTGAAATTGCACTCCTTCCTCAATTTCATCTCCATTTAATCTCTGATTTCCTAAAAAAGCCAAATTGTATATGAGGCTGTTGCTAGTCCTCCTTGCTTCTATTAATTTTCCTCCCAAAGTTACCCACCAGTGCCCTCAATTTCAGCTGTCCCAAAATAAAATAGCCTGCCCAGAATGGTTCTGGGTTTGTTTATTTTGTACTTTATAAAGTAGCTACATTACCATTTATCAGGGATGCAATTGTGATTATTCTTTAAAGTATATTTTTGACTGGTGGGATATTTAGTTTTTAATTTATGGCAAATTTTGGGACTCTAGAGGCTTTGAATTCTCTATCATCTTACTTCTGCCTCTTAGAATACCTAACTATTCAAAGTTACATCAGATATCACCACCTAATTTACTTAGTTGTGAGTATTTGCACTCTCCTAAAGTTACTTTGGGGTAATTTGTAGCTACTTTATATTCCCTTCCATATAAAAGATTTTTTAAAAGAGAAATGATTTGCTCAAGGGAATACAGAAAGTGATATTTGGAGCAATTAGTATATGTGTTAATGATTTGGTTGCAGGGGAATGAGTTTTGTTGTGGTTTTCCTTCAAAGAATAGTAACTTGAGGACTCCATCTTAAGGCATGAGAGTATTTATTCAAGGATGGGTACAGATAGTATGACAAGGGCCATGGGAAAGCCTCAGGGCAATGGAAAATGCCTAGGGTGATGGCAATATCCCTCTTTCTTCTGGGTTTCTGTCATTTTTACTATGGGCTTCAGATATTGTCTTCTTATCCACCTATGAGTTCTCTGCCCTCTCTCTGATTGCATTGCAGAGGAAAGGGGGAAGGAAAAAGAGGAAGGACCCCCAGTGCGTCTAGGTAATAATTCTTCCAGTGTCTGGTAGCCCAAAAGAAATTCAAGTTTATTTCACCTTTAAACCCTTATAAAGAGCTAATATGGTTAAAATGATCTACAAGTTAGCTCTTCTGCTCTACCCATCAAGCTCAAATATTCTAATATTTGCTTATTAATGAAAGACATAAGATCTAAAAGGAGTATTATAAAAAAAATAATTTCAAAGCACTTCTAGGATTTTAAAGCACCACTTCCCACAGCCAGCCCTCATAAATTGCATGTGATTATTATGCATTTCAAACTTTGCACAATTTCATCAAAATAGAAACATTTTTATATGTGCTATCCCTCTGGAAACCAGAGACCATACTCTATCCATAATTTCACAAAAAAATCCTAAAAAGTTGTTTGAAACTCACTGAAGTTAAGTGATTAGCTCAATATCACATGGTTACTAAGCATTAGAAATGACATGTAAATTTAGATCTCCCTGGCTAGAAACTCTACATTCTGTCTGCTCTAACACACTTAGAAATATTCATTCTTTCATTTATCCATCAATCATTTGTCGATAATGGCTCAACAAAGGCTCACATGAAAGAGTACTATGACATAAAGAATTTCATCATGTAATTCAGACCTGGAAGTTAGAAAATAGAATCAGCAAATATAATGGGGTATTTTATGTGTGCCTCTATTTACTTTTTATTTATGAGGAGGGGGGACCATATCCTCTATCCTTAAAGAAAAAATTAAAAAAGATGAACAGGAAATACAGGAGCATCAAAATATGTCCATAAATACAAGGTATATACAAAGTTATTTCCAGTGGACTAGGAAATTACCAACTGAGTATATACCAGGATGGATTTCTTTAATGTAATAAGACTTGAACTGAGTCTTAGAAGGAATCAAAGACTTTTAGAGGAGGTGAATGTTAAGGAGTGTTTTTAGGCATGAGAGAAAACTAAGGAAAGGCAAAGAAGTCAAAAATATAATGTCCTGGACACATAAGATTAAGTTGACCAGTATAGATGGATCATTGAAATGTGTCATTTTTAATCATCTTGGAAAGTTAAATTGGAGACATATTTTTAAGTTAAAGAGCTGTTTACAGAAGAGTTTATAATATTAGGGTCTTTTAGTCCCAAGAAGGAGCCATTAGGATCTTGATTTGAGTAATGATATGAAATGCCACTATAACCTGTGCTTTGAGAATATCAGTTGAGAAACATTATAAAGGAGGATAGACTATAGGGATGAGAAAGTGGAGGCAGAAGACGAATTGTAAGGTTATGTCAATACTAAAATAAAAAATGCTAAAACATAAGTGTGAACAATTATGGTTGTTATTAAGTGGAAACCAAAGGATAGGATTAAGAGACTGTGTGAACATAGAACTGATAAGATGTGAGATCTAGGTGGAGGGGAGAATGAGAATGAGTGATTACTGAAGAATTACTCTGAAGGGCCAAGTACATGGGTCAGTGAATAGAGACTGGAGATAGGAGGTTCTGGATTCAATTTTGACCTGAAAATCTTCCTATCAGTGTATCCCTGGTCAAGTCACTTAACCCCAATTGCTTAGTCCTGACTGCTTTTTGCCTTGGAATCAATGTTTATTATCAATTCTAAGACAAAAGATAAGGGTTTAAAAAAAGAATTACTCAGATTTTGAAATTGGGGGACTGGAGGGATATTGATTCCACCAATCAAATCAAGAAAGTTAAGAAAAAATAGGGGTTTAAAGGAAATATATGTTAATGTCATTTATATTAGAATTAGTGTTTTTGAGACTTCTTTGGGACATCTAATACTCAATGCCATGAGAAATTGGGGATATGTGGGGCTCAAAAGAAAGAGTTGGATTCTTATATACATGTATACATACTTCACATAAACAGAGAGAAAACATGTTTTATTTCTATATAAATGAAATACATTTGAATATCAAAAGTACATTATACATATTTACATGTGTGTATACATATTAATATACATGCATATACAGAGCTTCTTTCTCATTCCTCCCTCAAATCCCAACCCAGTTCTGTGTTATAATAAGAATCTCTAATAAGCTTTCAGTATTAAATCTAGGGTTATTGCACACAAGAGGACTATTCTGATCCCTCTATTTGGCAGTGTTCATTTCTCTTTTAATTTAATTTTTGTATATTTCAGATTTTTGGATTATCATTGCCCTACAACTTTTCCTGCTTGTTTATCATTTTAATCATTCTTCCAAGGAATACCAGAGGTGATTCAAGAACATGACTA
>NC_058135.1:274495557-274507034 GCF_016433145.1 Gracilinanus agilis
CTGGTTCATAAAAATTGCTTAAAATGCTGAATGATGTATTTATCCCCAGTCAGTTTCTCTTTTGAAATCAGGTAAAACAGAGCTTTTGAATTCTTTTTTAATAACAATGTCATTCGATATACATACTGTCCCATCTTACTTTGGGATCATGTGCAAATTAAAAAAAACATTTATTATTTCTATGTTCTCTCAGAAACATTCTGAAACTCCAAGCAGTCTTCTTCTAGGTCTTTTAATATTCTGAGAACACAATATTATTTGGACTGGTGATTTTTTAGTGGTCAGTCTCTTTTTCCAGTCTTCCATTTTTTTGAACAATACTTTTTTGTGAGTTTTTTCAAATATAATTTTTTTAGCTTTTTTTATATTAAAACACCCAGTTAACTCCCCCCTCCCTCCTTTACTTTCATTAGAGAAGACACCATTTGGTATATGTAATTTCTATTTATCAGTTCTTCCTTTGGAGGAGGATATGCACAAGTCATTCTTCAAACACTATTTCTGTTCTTGTAAATATATATGTAGGTTTCTTTGTTTCACTCTTCCTAATTTTATGTAGACCTTTCCATGTTATTTTCTAAAATTAACCTGCTCATCACTTCTTATGGCACAATAGTATTCCATCACAATTATATGACAGTACTTATTTATCCATTTCCCAATCGCTGGGTATCCCTTGAGTTTCTAGTTCTTTGTCACCATAAAGAGAGCTGTCATAAATAATTTAGAACACATAGGTTCTTTTTTCTTTTTTTCCCTGATACCCTTAGGGAAAAAAATGAATAGTGGTATCTTTTGGCCAGAAGTTATACACAATTTTATAAGTCTATGATCATAATCCCAGATTGACATTTAAAATAAATCAATTTACAATTCCACCAACAGTATATCACTGTCCCATTATTCCATATCCCTGCCAACATTTGTCATTTTAGCCAACCTGATAGATGTAAGATTATATCTGAGAGTTGTTTTGATTTGCATTTCTCAATCAGTAAATATTTAGTTCATTTTTCACATAATTATATACAGTTTTGATTTCATCTAGAAATTGTTTGCTTGTATCTTTTGACCATTTATCAATTGGAAAATGGCTCATTCTTATACATTTTTTTTAACAATCTCTCTGTCTTAGAAACTGACTAAACAATTTTTCCTAATTTACTCTTTTCTTTCCAATGTTGGTTACATTAATTTTATTTGCACAAAATTTATCATTTATTCTATTCAAAATGATCCATTTTGCAATCTGTGGTTTTTTTCTATCTCTTACTTATTCATAAATTCTTGTATTCATAAATCTAATAGATAATATGTCAGCTCTTCTTTTTTGTTTATTGAATCTCTCTTAACAGCTAGGTTATGTATTAATTTTGATCTCATATTTGTAAATGGCATAATATATTGATCTGTACCTAGTTTCTTCCAGACTGTTTTCCAGTTTTCCCAACACTTTTTACCACATAGTGAATTCTTATTCCTAAAACTAAGATCTTTACTTTTCTCAATGAACATTTATGATAGATTGCTACTAGCCACTGACACTTTTTGCATTGAATCTTTTTTCAATTGTTTTTGGCTCCCATGGAATTTTAAGTATTCTGCAATAATAATGATCTCCTAGTTTACTACTGAATATCTTTACTAGGGTCAAATTTATGTTTTCAAGTTGGGCTTTGGCACAATATTAGAACAGATAGGTAGCTAGAGTATTGGGCCTGAAGTCAAGGATATTTGCCTCCCTGAGTCCAAATCTGATATTACCACTTGTGTATCCCTAGGCAAGTCACTTAACTCTCTTTGCTTTGGTTTCTTCAACTGTAAAATGAACTGGAGAATGAAATGGCAGTCCTCCCAAATAAGTTTACCAGGAAAATCCCAAATGGGGCACAAAGTGTCCAACACAATTGAAATGGCTGAATAACAAAACAATAGAAAAACTTAGAATAAATGAAATCACCATCTGATAATCTAATTTGAAGCACATCATTCACTTATGGCTATGTTGCAAGGTTTTTATAGTAATGAAAGCTGATGGTATAATTAAAAAAAGTTTACAGAGAAACACTAAAATTTCTAAGCTATCACAAACAATTCTTCCTATGGGTTTCCAAATATGTCCACATGATTTCCTTAAACAAGTTCTCTAAGTAACTTGTATGAGTATTTTTTCCTAAAATTTTATGCCAGTTTCCCTGGAGCCACGAAGAAGAGAATTTATATGACAAAAGTGTCACAAATTCTAAAAACAAAATTTTCAGACAATAATATTTATTAATTTTTATAATATATTTAATGGATGAATTAAAAAAAGGTTGGAGAACACCAAGACTAGAGTCTAGAAAAATTGAGTTCAAATATGACTTCATACACTTCCTAGGAGTGCGTTCCTGGGGAAGTGACTTAACTTGTGTTAGATTCAGTTTCTTTATCTGTAAAATTAGGATAATATATGGTTTTCCCCTCCTTCCTATCAGAGTTATGAGAAACAAATTTGAAGACATTTTTAAAGGACTTAGCACAAGTCCTGGAAGGTTATAGGATATATTTTGTTATGGATATTATTAATATTAATGATGATGGTGATGATATAACACCTACTAATAAAGTTAAATCATATAATTCCTACTGGTGTGGGATAATAGTATGCTGTAGCTCAATGGTTGGCTACCTTTTTGGCCATGAGAGCCATAAAGGCCTTTAGAAGGAGGATGGAGGCAGAAGGCACTGGAATATGGGGCAGGGGCTGAAGGGCCCCTTGGGGCACATCCTGGGGCTCTGCCCTTACTGGCCTGTTGGGAGGTTGAGCCAACTTCAGGAGGTGGAGCCATATTTGGCTTCAGAGCCATATGTTGCAGACCCCTGCTGTAGATGTTGCTGTGGCAGAGGAAATGCTTAGTCCCAGAGCAAAATCTGATCCTCACTGACAAGTCTATTTGAAACCGAAGAATCATAAACACTGACGACCATAGGAGTAATTCTAAAGTTTCATTTGGTTAATAACACTTAGTTTGTTCATATAATTATCATCATATTAATTATTATTATTATGTACAATAATAATATTTACTTTGAGGAGTTACAGTCATGATATATGGCTGTAAGATCAATATGTGGGAGTTTCAAGGCCTTTTTTTACATCTCTCAAAATAGTCAACAACTCTACTCTGCCTTTGTGTGAGGCTGATGGAGTCGAAAGGGACAGTGCTAGGTTTCTTATAACCTAGCATTCCAACTTCTTGTTCAGGTTAAAATGACAGATTTTCATGTTACTTAGAACTAGAAGTGACTTTAGAGATTTTTCCATTCTTTATGTGCATTTTCTCATGTTTGGGTCCAAAATGATGAGTTGACCAAGGATTCACAGTATACACACACCAGAAATGGGTTTCATTCTCAGGTTTTTTTTTACTCCAAATCCAGAATTATTTGTATTATATTTATAGCAAAGGTGAGGAATCTTTAGGGATCGTTTTCTATTATGAACACATTAACCAAAGGGAATTTAAAATCATCCCTGTGGACTCTAATATTTGTGGCTTCTCAGTTCCATATACACTTACCAGTGGGGATCAGATTCTGTTGGGGCAGTAAATATTTCTTCTGTCAATGGAACATCTTTAACATAATATTCTCCAAACTAGTAAGGATTGACTGATTTCATTATTTTACATTACTTAATGGGTGGGATGATATTTTTTAGAACTGTATATTCTGTTGATATGACCAACAATTAGTATATATTTTGAATTGATTTTTCTCTTATTACCAGCATCTTTGCCAGACTCAATGGATGTTCAGCTCCAGTACCATATTGGAAAGGTGAACTCATTGTCAGGCTGATTAACTTGCCAGTCACTGGAGACACATCCTCAATGGAACACAATTGGAATGATGAAATGCTACTTAAAGCTGTTGTTATTCTAAAGGTAATTATTGAATGCCCCTGATGTCCCACCTTCTTCCCAAGATGAACATTATTTTAACTGCCTGTCTCCTTAGAAACAGGTTCCTTATGAAACTAGCCTATGATTAATTACAAACTCCATTGAGTAGTGTCTAAATCATTTTGAAATTGTTGAATATATTTTTCTCTTCTCTCCAAGTGGTTTATGGTAACTTAAATCCTTCTGAAAAGCATGAAGTGGAGTTTCATATCAGTTATTTGGGTTTATATGGCAGACACTTCCATTCTCTCTATTCAATAGGAGCTGTCAGTTTTGTCCACTTCTAAAGGTAAGATTCAGAGGAACAAGAGGTGCAAGACATTTTACAATTGAATCCCCTCTCAGGTAAGGAATTGAAGTTCTGGGGAATAAAGTGATCTTTTCTAGAGTCAAAATGATAAGAAATAAAAGAGATGAGGTCCTGACTTTAGATCCAGTGTAAAACACAATGGACAATCTTATCCAGAGAGAGAAACTGTGATCCCTAGAGAGTAGACGCACACTTTTTGACATGCTACAGTCACAGAGATATGAAAAGGACCAGCATTTGTGCATTTGGAAGGAGAACAATTTCTATCTGAATATATCACTCAAGAGAACACAATGCCAACCTGTTGAGTATAAAGAGTCTGATAACCAAGGCAACAGATGATCATGCCCATTGATTGCAGTAGCAAATCTGACCTTCCATGGATTTTTCTTTATCTTTCTTACTCATGAGTCTCCACCAAAATAATTAAAATAAAATATCTACAAAAGAGCACCATCCAATACCAAGGAATTATTAAGGAATTGCATTAAAAAGACATAAAGTTCATGGGTCTTTTAATGTTTAACTAAAACTGTCATTTCATTTCAAATGATATTTCCAAAGATGATCTATTTAATGATGGAAAGTACTTAGAGGACATTTGCTATATCCCTAAATATTATATTTGAGGACCCTAAAATTTCTAAGTGGCTTTCCCCAGGTGTGTTGATTTATCATTTATAAGCTTGGAAACCTTAGTCAAGACTTTGTTTCTAAATCCATCATGATTTTCATTCTCCTGTGTTGCCTGTTCAATTGCATCAGAGAATATCAGAGATAGAAGATGGGTCAGATGTTCTGTAGTTCAACATCATGAAATACTTGGGAAAATATTTTCTATTTTCAACAATATTATTTAATCTGTATATGAAGGGAATATTGGGGATATAGCTTGTTTATTTCATTTAGATTTTAGGAAAACTTTGATGAATTACCACATTATTATTTTCAAGCAGATAAATGTAATACAATCAGATGGATGAATATTGGTTGAGTGGTGGTAAAAAAGACATGCTGTCCATTGTTCAATTTTCAGCATGAGAGTAGGACTATAGGATAGTTCTCCTTGACTCTGTGTTTGAACCTCTGCTGTTTAACATTGATACCATTATTTAGACAAAGCAGTCTGGTGAGTTTATCAAATTTTCAGATTAAAAAAAAATTACAGGAACAGTTAAAGGGTTGCATAGTCAGGATACAAAAGTATCTAGATAACCTAGAGCTTCAGACTTAATTAAAGAAGATTAAATTCAAAAGGGTCAGATGTAAAACCTTCCCCTTTGTTGATATTAAACCAAAATCAATTTAAAATGCATCATGAAAGAGACACCATTACATATGTATTGTTCTGGGGGAAAATCTAGTAGTTTTATTAACTACAGGCTCAATATGTCCACTATATGACATAGCATTAACTATGAAAAACATTGAATCTTGAGAACCTTAAGATAAAGGTGACTCCTAAGAACAGAAATTTGATATAATATCTTCTGACCTTGTCAGACTTTATCTCTAGAGTTGTGTTCGGTTCTACATACTGTGACTTGAGGAAGACTTTCATAAACTGTCATGTAAGCACAAATGGACAATCAGAATAGTGAAGGGGACTGAGTCTGTCACATATGAGGATTAGTTGATATAATTGGATATATTTAGCCCAGAAGAAAATCAGGAACTGGGTGACATGACAATTGTCCTCAAGTTTGTGAAGGGTTATCTTGTGGGGGAAGAAATTAAGTTAGTTCTGTCAACCAAAGAAGAGTTAGAAATGATAGAAGTTACAAAGAAGGCAATATAAGCTTTATATTAGGGGGAAATTCTTAATAATTATAGATTTTTGTTGATTTGAAATGATTCATGTGCCCTATGTTTCGAAATTTTCAAGTAGATGATAAAATACTACCTGAAAATTATATCTTAGGAGCAATTAATTTTGGTTATGAGTGGGACTAAATGGTGACAAATACCATCTAATTCTTAAAATATATGATGAAATCTTGGAAACATGTGAAATTATAGTCTAGTGAAAATAAGTATTTTTCCAAGATGACTAAGTATGTGACCTATTGAGTAGTATATTTGGAATCTGAAGACTTTTTAAAAATCATATTCTATTCTTATTCCATTAAATTATTCTTATTACATTTCTCAGAGCTGATACTGCTAAAGCTGTTGGATAGTAGTTTGGAGTCTTTTCATAACATCTTTGTCTGATGATTATTAGTTGTTAAATGATTGATTTAGTCATTTCTCTCTCTATGAGAACCCATTTGAAGTTTGCTAGGAAAAGGTACCAGAACGATGTGCCATTTCTTTCTCCAGATCATTTTACAGATGAGGAACTGAGGTAAACATAATTAAATGACTTGCCCAGGAACACACAATTTATTACCAACTGTATGAAGCTAGATTTGAACTCAGGCAAATTCTTTCTGATGTCAGACCTGGTACCCAATCCACTGCTTCACTTAGTTGAGTTTAGCAATAATTTGAATAAAATCTGCAGGTGTCATGTCATTGTTATTTTACTAGTTCTAGCTTCAGGTTCCCTACACTAAAGTCCTGCTTTAGTGTGCATCATGATTTGGATATTTTTCTTAGTTATCAAAGATCATGGAAGTCAAATGCAACTCAAGGAAGCTTAACAACCTGAAGACATTCAAGTATAAATGCCTTAGTGATTTCCCATATGAATTCTTGTGGATGGAGAGTTGTACCTTAGGATAGGATAGTATTAAATGAATTTAAAACCGCTTGAGTGGCCAGAGTCAAAGAGGACTTTGTGTATTTCAAATGTCAATGTGGCAGGAAGTGTCCAGTAGAGTACCCTACAGATTTGCCCTGTTTCTGTTCACTATTTATCAATGATCAATGATATAGATAAAAGTACAGGTTGTCATCTATGCCTTTATCTCTGGTTGCCTTTTCATGTGACCTAAGATTGGGATGGTAGTCTAAGAGGCTAGATAACAAAGTGAGGTAGGAAAAGAAGATTTTTGAGACACTAGAAAACTGGATTCAAATATAAAGTCTTACTTGGGCATAAAACCTTCAAAAATAAAGGTAAGAGAATAATAATTAGAAGAAATTTCGCTTTAAAAATGTTTGAGTGATCTTAATGGACTGCAAGCTCAATAGAGGTGATTGATTCAATAGCATAAAAAAATCATGGACACTTTAAGAGAGATAAATCTTCCAGGTTTAGGGTGTTGTCCTTACAATTTAACAATGATTTCCTAATTACGAAATCCAATTACCTTTTCTCAATCCCCAGTTTTATGCACCTCTCTGTTCTCCTCAACAATCTATCTTCTCTAGGTTTTCATGACAGCATTCTCTCCTTTTGTCCTCCTACCAAGGAATCACTCCTTCTCAGTATCCTTAATAGCTCTTCCTCCATTTCATCTTGCCTTCTAACAGAAAGTGTTCAACAGAGTTCTGTCCAGGTATTTCCCCTCTTCTTCCTCTAACTACTTCACTAGAAGATGTCATCACTGCTTATGGATTTAATTACCATATCTAAGCTGATGTTTCTCATATTTCTATGTCTTTCCCCAAACTTTCTGCTGATCTCCAATTTCACATCTCTAAATAATTTTAGACTCCCTAAACTAGATGTTTAATAAACATCTTAACATCAGTATTTGCAAATTTAATTAATCATATTTCTCCTTTAATTATAACCTATTGTTAACTTTCCTATTACTATTAAGAGTAATACCTTGCCAATATCCAGTCTTGCAACCTAGATGTCATGCTATACTCATCATTGCCTCTCCTCCACCATATCAAATCTATTGCCAAATTTTTCACCTTTCCAACATTATTCAAACAAACCCCCATCTTTCTTCTTATATTACCACCATTGTGTTGTAGGCCCTCACAATTTCATGCCAGTACTATTAAAATAGCCTGATAGTGATTTTACCTGTCTTAAATATTTTCCCACTTCAAGCCATACTCCATATAGTCACTGTGATAATTAGATTAATTCTACCCCCCATCTTTAGATTTAATCATCAAGGGTAAAAACATATTCACCTAACTCACAAGTTGGGAGGTCTGTAACCCATGTGTGATAGAGTGAGTGACAAATCAGAATTTACTAACTGCCTCCTGTGCAGTCCTAAGAAAATCATCTGTTGTGATTGGACATGTAAACTAAGAGGAAGGAAAAGGAAGTGATTCAAAAGAAGCCCCTTTAAAGAGAGTTTAGTGAGCTCAGCATGTCTCTTCTGGTTCGTGTATTGGATCTGAAGGAGCTCTCCTTGTTCTGGACCTGGGACCCTGAGACCTTGGTGAGGCTGTTTTTAAATCTTTCCTTTGGAATTCCACCTGGTGAGTGTAAAGACTGAATCTTCCTGAATTTGTCTTAAGCAACTTCTCTTTCAAAGTGACTCTGTAACTGAAGCTTTTGCTTCATTTGCCTCTGCAGCCCTTTGGGCCTCCAGGCATCTGACTTTCCAGCCTTGGGCTCAAGGCTGAATCTCCCTTGTCTGAGGGTTAATTAGATCTTCCTAGGTTAAACTAGGGGATCAGAGAAAATTGCCTAGTGTGCTAGATTACTTATCCTATCTTATCCTCACTCTAATTTTCTTACTTTCTCTCTCTTTTCATTTGTAACTAAACTTACATAAAGGTCAGTTTGACTTGAGGTTATTCTTTAATTGGGGATTGATAATTATTCAATTCCCTGCCAACCAAATCTTTTAATATTGACCCATTCAAAACTCCTTTTTACCCCTCATATCACCAAATTGAATTTCCTAAAGGAAAGTCAGATTATGTCACTTCTATACTCAATAAACTACAGTGATTACTTATCTCCTTCAAGATCAAATGCAATTTTTATTTAGTGTTCAGATACCTTCACAACCTACTCCCCTCTTACCACTCCAGTTTTCTTGCTATGATACTCACTGTCATTTACTCTTTAATCCATTGGCATTGATCTTCTGCTGGTCCTTAAACAAGAAAATCCATCTCTCAGCTCCAAGCATTTCCTCTGGTTGTCCTCTATGCCTGGAATAAGTCCTCCCTCATCATTTCTGCTTCTTGGCTTCCAAGTATCTTTTGAAGTTCTAACTAAAATACTATTCTCTACAAGAAGTCTTTCTCAATAACTCAATTCGGGTTCTTTCTCTTTTCTAAATGCTTATTATTTATTAAGTATGCCATATTAATACATATTTTCCTGCTGTGTTCCCCATAAGATTCTGAACTCTTTAAGGGTAGGGACTGTCTTTTGCCTCTTTTTTTCATTTAGCACAATACATAGTATATAGTATTTAATAAATTGTTCTCCTCAGACTATTGACTGACTCATTTAAGTAGGTGATGGATCTCTGACCTTGAAGTCATTTTCTAACCCAGGTTTGAATGTCACAATATAAGTAGGATATTGATGAGGTGGAGAATATGGTCAGGAGGACAACAAAGATGTTAAAAACCATTGAGTCTGTAATATGAGGACATATTAAAGTACTTAGATTTAGCCTAGAGAAAACTGAGGAAGGCCATGATAACTGTCTTCAAGCATCTGAAGGACAGGCATGAGGAGGGAAAATAATTTTTTTCCATTTATCTCCATAGTATGGAACCAAAAGCAATGTGAATGACTTGAAAAAAAAATTAAATAAAAACCATTTTACAATGAGAGTTGTTTTAAAGGAGAATTAATTAGCTAAATGATTATGGCAGCTACATAGTCTAAGGGATAGAGAGTAGTGGACCTGTAATCTCAAGAAGTCAGGTAGTATGATATAGATTGTATATGTATATTATCATATAAAATATATATGTTGTAATGCCTTATAAAGGACTTTGTATTATATCTTAGAAGCAAAATAGATGTAGGATTATAGAATTTAATGAGGGTTCTCAAGTAAGGAAGTGGTATGGAGTGTCACTTTCATCTGTAGTACAGGAATATTAATTTGCTGGTTGAGTAAAGGAAAGCAGATTGTAGAGGAGAGAACACTGGAAATACATAGATAATTTAAATAGAGTGTACCAATATTACAGTTGAAATATGATGTCTAATGTTAAAGTAGTTCAGTGGCTGGTGGATAGCAAGGAAGACTAGATACAAGATATCATATTGTGTTAGAGCAGTTAAGATTTAACAATTGATAAGTCATGAGATATTATTGCCTTGACATTGACAAGATTGTGAACCTGGGAGATTAAAGAGGAGATACTGCCAAAAAGTAATGAAGTGGGACATATAATAAATACTTTATCATATGAATTCATTCTGAGATGTCTATATGACTTCTAAATCCAAATATCCAGCTCTGAACTTTGGGTTTAAGAGACTATGTGTACATGTTTACATGCCTGTACATAAGTATATGAACATATTTATATGTTATTTTTCAGAATAATCTACATAGGAATGATTTTTAATTTGTGGAATCTGACTTATAAATGAGAATGAGTATAAAGAAAAAAATAGAAATATATCCATGAAAGACTTTGGGTGATATCAACAGTTCAGAGTTGGGCATTAATCTTGATACAACAAAGAAGCCTAAGAAGTGGCCAGACAACTAAAAGTAGAATAACAGAAATAATACTACCTAAGATCCAAAAGGGAGAGGATATCCAGTAGACCAAGACATTATCAATGTCAAATGCCAGTGTTTTTTATGCATAATGTGTATTAAGCTCTGAGATGTATATTAAGTTGAGATTCCTATTTAATGTATGCTAAGAATTATGAAAATTGAAAATTTATCACTTATTAAAAGATCCTTTGTAACTCAGAGATATTCAAAGTATAATCAGATTAAAATTCAAATTACCATGAATTTCATTGTGAGAGGTGAAGAAATCAGATAGCAAATGTGTTTTGTGAATTTGAATGATTAAATGAAGGAAAAATAAAGGTTGATAAATTGAGGATATTGAAGAATCAGTTAAGGTATTTTTAAAGAATGAGAAAATCTTGTAAATGGTGGTAGATAAGAGTTAAAAAACTAGTATCTAGGATAGACTGAAAACTAAAATAAGAAAGATTGATTGTCATTTTAGCCTTCTCTAAGATATAAGAGAGATTATGATCAACCCACAGGTAGGGGTATTTTTCTTGTAGAGTTTCATTATAAATGGGAGCAAAGGAAGAGAGAAGACAAAGATAACATTGAGATGATTTTTAAAAGTTCTCTCAATTAACTCAAAAGTATATTCATATTCCAAGAGTGCTATTGTAAGAGGTT